>NW_012114888.1:2249721-2251904 GCF_000951035.1 Colobus angolensis palliatus | reverse complement strand
TGCCCTGTCCCCACAAATGGAGTCTACAGAGGCAGGCAGGCCTCCTTGAGCTGTGGTGAGCTCCACCCAATTAGAGCTTCCTGGCGGCTTTATCTACTTAAGCCTCAGCAATGGCAGGCACCCTTCCCCCAGCCTCGCTGCTGCCTTGCAGTTAGATCTCCAACTGCTGTGCTAGCAATGAGGAAGGCTCCGTGGGCGTGGGATCCTCTGGGCCAGGTGTGGGATATAATCTCCTGGTGTGCCATTTGCTAAGACCCTTGGTTAAGCGCAGTATTACGGTGGGAGTTACCTGATTTTCCAGGTGTTGTGTGTCTTAATTTCCCTTGGCTAGGAAAAGGAAGTCCCTTTCCCCTTGCACTTCCCAGATGAGGTGATGCCTTGCCCTGCTTCAGCTCTCACTGATCGGGCTGCACCTGTGGACCAGCATCAACTGTCCGACATGCCCCAGTGAGATGAACCCAGTACCTCAGTTGAAAATGCAGAAATCACCCGTCTTCTGTGTCGCTTATGCTGGGAGCTAGAGGCTGGAGCTCTTCCTATTTGGCCATCTTGGGTGTCACCTCCTCAATAATTTTTTTTCTTGAATGAGTGAAGGTCTTTACTCTTGCCTTCTGAAATCCAACTCCCTCCTTTCCCATAGTAAAGCTTTGATAAACCCATATAAGGGTTTATCAAACATATCAATCCTTGGTCTGAAAATTTATTATGGCATAGAGAGACTTTTTTTGTACAAATTTAAGGAGTGTAAATGTAGTTTTGTTTCATAGATATATTGCACGGTGGTGCAATCTGGGCTTTTAGTGTATCCATCAACTGAATGAAGTACATTGTGTCCATTAAGTAATTTTGCATCCCTCATCCCCCTCCCACCCATCCAGGTCTCCAGTAATTATTATTCCACACTTTCCCAGAGAGACCTTTATGCACATAGGTCCTGACCACCTTTTCTTTCCCAAGATAGGTTACATGTCCCACACCTGTACAGCAAGCATACCATATATACATAACTCTATTATAATCTGTTATACTATATAATTACTCTATTCACTCATCAGTTTCCTTGTACTAGAGAACCAGACTAATCTGGCACTATGTTTCTCTCTAATTGATCTTTAACTCTATAGAGATCTTCTCCATTCCACTTCAGGGGAGTTAGGAGAGGAAACTCTGAGTATTTAGAGTTTCCTTAGGCACATTCTTGTTACGTTGTTGATTAGAAGGTAGGATTTTAATTTTGTTCATTCTTTTTCCATTTTGTTTGCTTTTATGTTCCCCATCATAAAATCAGAAAAACTAATGGATATACAGGGATGGATATGTGAGGGTGTATGCCTGTTTGAGGTTATGTATTTCCCTTTCTTCTTTGTGATTCCTGAGGGCAGAAGCTGAGGCTCCAAAAATTACTCTAGCAGAAACTCTGTATATGTGAGAATAGGGAGAGGTAGAAAAGGATAGGACCAGCTTTATTCCTCACTGCTGAAGCCCAACTGTTAAGCCAGAGCTGGTGCCTTTGCTGATGTCTTTGATGATAACCTTTATCAGGCAAAATGGCCAGGGTCAGGACTAGCAGCAGATCCAAAAGATTCTGAGACTGCCTGCTTGCTCAGTGAGCCAAGAACTTATGAGCACTTTGCTTCCATTGCCTTCCTCTGGCACGCCCTTAGATGTGGGTAACCTGGTCCTGCTTCTTAGAAGACCCTGATTTGTTCCTGCAAAGACCCTGCTTTGTTCCTGCAAAGAATACGATCTCATTCTTTTTTGCAGCTGCATAGTATTCCATGGTGTACATGTACCACATGCAGAATATTGAAACTGGACCCCTTCTTTACACCATAATCAAAAATTAACTCAAGATGGATTAAAGACTTAAATGTAAAACCCAAAACTATAAAAACCCTGGGAGGCAACCAAGGCAATACCATCCCTGGACACAGGAACCAGCAAAGATTTCATGACAAAGACATCAAAAGCAGTTGCATCAAAAGCATTTGCAACAAAAGCAAAAACAGACAAATAGGAACTAATTAAACTAAAGACCTTCTGCGCAGCAAAGGTGAGTATCAACAGAGTAAACAGACAACCTAAAGAATGGGAGAAAAATTTGCAAACAATGCATCTAGTAAAGGTCTAATATCCAGCATCTATAAGGAACTTAAACAAATTTACAAAAAAAAAAAAAAAAA
>NW_012114888.1:2202887-2248968 GCF_000951035.1 Colobus angolensis palliatus | reverse complement strand
AAGAAGACATTTATTCGGCCAACAGAATATGAAAAACTCATCACTCGTCGTTAGAGGAATGCAAATCAAAACCATGATGAGATACCATCTCACAAAAAAAAAAAAAAAACAAACAACCCCATTAAAGAGTGGGCAAGTACATGAACAGACACTTTTCAAAAGAGGACATACATGCAGCCAACAATCATATGATAGAAAGCTCAAGATCTCTGATCATTAGAGAAATGCAAATCAAAACCACAATGAGATGCCATCTCACACCAGTCAGAATGGTTATTACTGAAAAGTAAAAAAATAACAGATGCTGGCAAGGTTGCAGATAAAAAGGAATGTTTATACACTGTTGGTGGGCATATAAATTAGTTCAACCATTGTGGAAGATGGTGTGGCAATTCCGCAAAGACCTAAAAACAGAAATACCCTTTGACCCAGCAATCCCGTTACTGAGTATCTGCCCAAAGAAATATAAATCATTATATTATAAAGACACACACACATATGTTCATTGCAGCACTATTCAGAATAGCAAAGACATGGAATCAACCTAAATGCTCATCAATGATAGACTGGATAAAGAAAATGTGGTACATGTACACCATGGAATACTATGCAGCCATAAGAAAGTACAAGATTATGTTCTTTGCAGGAACATTGATGGAGCTGGAGACCATTATCCTTAGCAAACTAACACAGGAGCAGAAAACAAAATACCGCATATTCTCGCTTATAAGTGGGAGCTAAATGATGAGAACACATAGACACATAGAGAGGAACGACACACACTGGGGTCAACTGGAGAGCGGACGGCCGGAAGAGGAAGAGGATTAGGAAAAATAACTACTGGGCACTAGGCTTAATACCTGGGTGATGAAATAATCTGCACTATTATCCCACATGACTCAAGTTTGCCTATATAACAAACGAGCACATATACCCCTGAACTTAAAATAAAAGTTAAAAAAAGACTAGGGGCAGGACCAGGCACAGTGGTCGGTAATCCCTGCACTCTGGGGGCCAAGGCGGGTGGATCACGAGGTCAGGAGTCCTAGACCAGCCTGGCCAAGATGGTGAAACCCCATCTCCACTAAAAATACAAAAATTAGCCAGGCATGGTGGTGGGCACCTGTAATCCCAGCTACTTGGGAGGCTGAGGCAGAGAATTGCTTGAGCCTCAGAGGTGGAGGTTGCAGTGAGCCGAGATCACGCCACTGCACTCCAGCCTGGGCAAGAGTGAGACTCCATCAAAAAAAAAAAAAAAAAAAAAAAAAAAAGATTGGGGGCATGGAACATTGAGAGTCTTCCAGGTTGGCTGGCAAAATTTTGTTTCTTGACCTGGGTGATGGTTACAAGGGAACAATCCTATTGCATTGTGGGGTTTTCTGTATCTATGTTTTATTTTATAATAAAAAGACTTGTAAAACCCTGCCAGCTCGTATTATAGACAAAACAAAAGAGTTAACTATTTGGGAATATGTTCCATGGGAAAAGACTCACTTTATAGAAATGAAGATGCCTAGATGTATATATTTTTTGTGGACCTAGGTCTGCCTTTTCCTATGAGGTAGATGGGAGGAAAATAGCATTGGAAATAGTGGAGAGCAGTAAGTGGAAACTATTCAGGCCAGCAGAATCTTCCAGTTTAGTGCACTATGCAAACTACTGACAAGGCCAGATGGAGCAAAGAATCTCAGCTTAGTTTTTTAATACATGCAAGTAAATGATAAATATGAAGACTTCAGAGGATTAGATATAGTAAATCATGAAGGCCAGAAAAACTTTTGGGGTTTTCACCTTTGAGCAGGAAAATGTTGAACTTTTGGGCTTTTTATTTAATATATAGAAAGCATGCATATTTAACCATCCCATCTAACAGCAGCTTAAACAAACTGGAACCTTAGGAAGGAGACACTGAAGCTGGAGGAGGGAGAGACAGCATGAAGGGCAGTGTGTCAATCGTTAAAGGCAGTCCGGAAGGGTGTATGTTTTCTTGGTTCCAGTTGCCATATTGTTAGTTAGTGATGAGTATTTTTTTGTGGCTCCCCACTCAACACCCACTTTGGGAATGCTGACTTGCCTCTGTGGCATAGAAGCTTTGGACCTTTATCTAACTTTTTGTGCTGCCCAACCAGTTCAAGACAGGTAGGTGCCTTGGTCTGATGGGCTCTAAAGGTGTAATGTCCAAAGGCAGAGGGAGACTCTCCCATCTTGCTGGACCCACATTGCTTAGCACAGTCTAGATACATCACAGAACCTAAGAGTCTGTCAGTCTGAAATGATTGCCCTTCACACTGGCCTCATTTCCACTTTCCAAAGAAGTTGACTCTTCTGGAAATATTGTCTAAATTGTGCTTACAGAATCATGCCATATAACGTACGCCCTAAAATCATCTTGGTTTGTAGCAAAAGGGTAATAACTAAGTATTTAATAATACAAATAAAAGAAAAACAGAAACTGCCAATTCAAAATATGATGCACACTTACATGTGTGTATGTCATTTTTTTCTGAAAGTACAAGAACAAATGCTTTGATAATTATAGCTAATGTTTAATGGAAGGCCAATATTTGGCCAGGCAATGTATAGAACATATTATGTATACTAATCCATTTGTTCCTCATCACAGCTTTATGAGAAAGAGACTATTATTTTCCATAATTCACAGGTAAAGAACTGAGACACAGAGAGGATACATCAGAGTCCAAGCTCACACAGACTCCTTTCTTATTCCTTGTTCTTCTTCATATTCTTCTCTATATGGCAGTCAGCGCAATTTTTCTAAAAACAGAACAAAAATGATCAGTGCATTCCCACTGGTTTTAAGGTAATGTGCAAATGCCATAAAATGGCTGAAGACCCTTACATCATCTGAAGTAGGCTTCTGCCTCCCTCTCAACAGCAACTTTCATCCATCCCGGCTACCTCACTCTCTCTCTCCTCAAGCCACCTCATTCACTTCCCTCAACATGTTATTTCCTACCACACCTCCATGCCTTCTCAAGTGCTGATCTCTCTTTTGGGAACATTTATTCTGTATCTCTGCCTATCTGACACACCTTAAAAAAAAAAACCTCTTTATTATCTGCCTACAAACACATGCTCAGTTAGGACTTTGTGGTGTGAGCTCCATTAACACCCTGTCTTCCTATCACAGCACACCTGCTGCCCTTCAGTTGGTGTGATTGCTTCTTTCATTATCTGTGTTTCCTGCTAGGCTGTAAGCTCCATGAGGTCAAAGACCATGACTATCTTAGATCACTGTCCCCCAGTACAGAGTCCCGTGATTAGCAAGTAGTAGACACTAAATAAATATGTGTTGTATCAATATTATGCATGCCTGGGATTCAGTTTATTGTTATCAATGAGCTTTTGAAAGTTAATCCAGAGATGTAAGTTTGTGATACAATCATATAATAAGAGTTTAATTATTTCAAACCTACAGCACAAATTCTGTACGTGCAAGGCTAAGATAGACCACCTTGGGAGTCATGGGCTAGGGTAGAAAGAGTTGGGCTAGAGATATAAATAAGGAAATATAATATGAAGTAAAATAAAATAATCACTATAATTTTCTTCTGTGCATGGATGAGGGCAAGTAGGAGTGTGAAATCGTGTACATCAGAATAGTGACATAAGAATTGAACGTTAAGGAGTGGAGAGGATTTGGGTAGTAACAAGGTGGTGAGAATAGCAATCTGGAGAGCAGGAATAGCATAAACTAAGGCTTGGGAACAGGAAAAGGCATAACTTGCTTAGGAACAAGTGGAAGTCTTCATAAACTGAAATGCAACCATATTTTGGCTTTTTACTTAGCACAGCACGAAGCAAGAATCAAAGATGCAGATGAAGTGTTGTTAAATGTGCACAGGTACTCACTGTAGATGCCACTTCTAGGTAAACTGCAACAAGTGGGTTCTGGTATTCTCAAAATCAGTCCTAGTTTCAGCAGGGAAAACACCTGTGATTATTTCTAGCATCCTTCTCTATAAAAGGGATAACCTGAAAAAGGAACTTGAGCAATTTCTTTGGTGTAATGGATTTCTTTAGTCCAAAAGACGTGTGACTATCAGACAATCTTGGCCCAACACCATGCAATCCTGGACCTGTCAACCTCCTTTGTTTGGAGTCTATATTTTCCTTTGGCTGTGGTTTGGCCACCAGTGGAGGGTTCCCTACAGGAATAGAATATGGTATTCAGTGGGATTCAAGAATTTCCATCCCCGTGATTCTGATTTTCAAAAGCACATTAATAAATCTCATCTTTGGATACACTGGGTTGATGAGAGGTTGTTCCGTAGAGACAGGTCCACCCTTGATGGACTGCTGAGTCAGGTTTGTGAACTGCCAAGGGTGAGACTCAGTCCTCAGGCATTGCCTGTCATCTAAAGCATTAAATGGAGGCACACTGGTATCGTGGCTACAAGTGCAGGCTCTGGAGCTAGTAGCGCAGCTCCACTACTGTGATATTAGCTTCTCTGTGTCTCAGTTTCCTCATTTATAAAATGGAGATAATAACAGAATCTACCACATAAGGTTGTTGTGATAATTAAATGAGTTAATAAAACTAAAATCCTTAAAAGAGTGCCTGGCACACAGAAAGTAATCAGTGAGTATAAACTATTTATTTTGTTCAGTTAATAGAGACAATCTGGTTAATAACAACTCTTGTAATTCTCAGAACCATTCTTTAAGGTGATTATGAATAATTTCTGCTACCTATGAATTTTTCTCTACCCAGGATACGGAAAACCAAGGCTCACAGCAAGAAAGGAACAATTATGACCCATCTTCCTGGGGGCAATTTCACCTGAAGTTTTAAGGCAATAATAAACATTTTGAGATTAACATAAGCAGACTGTGTTTAGACCGAAATGCAAATTTTGCACAAATATTTACTATAAAGCATACAATTTTAAAGAAATTTCTTGCTTATAGCATACCTCTCCAGGACTCACTTGCCATAACAGAGGAAAAAAGGCAAAGTCAAGTCTGGTCTGGTTGGCTGAATATCTGAGGCATTTGAAGGTTTGGTCCACTCTGTAATAGGGAGCTTTCTACATAGGAGACTCCTGCTGTCAAGTCCCATGTGGTTGATTTAAAATGGCCACAAAGTTTTGAACCTTGTGTTATTGAGAAGTGAATCTATGTCTCATCTGCTGAATTTGGGATGCATTGTGATTGCTTTGACCAATAGAATATGGCAGAAGTGATACCCTGCCACTTCAGACCTAGCCTTTATGAGGATTGGCAGTTTTTGCTTCCTTCCTCCTGAAGCCCTGAGCTACCCTTTCAAAAGTCTGGCTACCCTGAGGTTGCCATGCTGTGAGGAAGCCCAGGCTAGTCACATGGAGAGTTCGTGTGACAGAAAAGAGAGAGAAAAGAGAAGCAGACAGAGACTGAGACACAGCCAGCCTCTAGCCATTCTGTCCCCCAGCAGTACAAGTCATCTAAGCTGGGGGCCCAGACTACGTGGAGCAGAGATGAGCTTCCCTTCTTTGGCTTGTTTGGATTTCTGACCCAGCTTGAGAAATAATGCTAATAATACTAATAATAAATTGTTATTTTAAGACTCAAAAGCACACCAGCAGAAGTCAGATCACACAGGCCAGGCAACCACATTATGGGGTCAAGGGAAGTTGGCTAACTCTGAGGATAGAGGTGGAGGATGGAGTTGGAGGTGACATGGGCCCCCATAAGTTCCCCTTGGACTTGCTGGAAAGCTGACTGGCAGCAGAAACAGATTCCAGCTATCAGTGCCAACCTTGGTTCTCATTGCCCCAAGGACTAAAAGGCAAGTCTCCACTGCCCAAAGTTGGAAGGGTGTGGGTGGATGGACAGAGGGATGTCTATTAGAGTGGGAAATGGAAGGGGGGTTTCTTGGGACAAGAGAGGGCTGCAGACATCACTCTGCACTACAGGGAGAAAGGGAAGGAGACTAATGGTTCCAAAGGCAGGCATGAAGAGGGGTGGTTCTTCAGCCTGTTATTTAGGCTGTCTGCAACCTGGCACCCACCTGCCTTTGCTACATTGCTATCTAGGGCTTTTCTTCATGCATGCTGTGTTCTGTGTATATGACACCCACTTCTTTACTTCAATGTCTTCACTCAAAATGGAATGCTTTTTCCCTGGCATCACATGTCTGGACCTTGGCCTCCTACAAAGTATCCTTGAAATGCCATGCAAAGATTGTCTCTGATCGCTCAGTGTGGAGGTAACCGCAATACTCTGAATACTAGGTGTGCTGTCTTCACACTGCACAGTGATGAAAGTCTTGCTTCATCCTCCCTCATAGCTCAGGAACTTATAAGAAGACCTCTATCTGACTTCTGAGACTGCCTAATGCTACGACCCTCACAGCAACGCAATATTGAATGTACCGTTAATATATTTCATTGCCCTCAATATATTTCATTGCATCAGTAATTAGAAGTAAATCTGAATATTTATAAAGACTCTGATATTACTCAAAATGGAAATATTTTGGAATTCAAGTAGCTTTTCCATGGCCATATATCTAGTAAGGATAGTTCCAGGATCCAAACTCAGGGGATGGGGTTCCAGGGCCAGTTGTCTGGAACTCTACCCTGTTCTGCATAGTAAGAGCTTATTGTCTATCTAGAAAATATCTTACCCTGTGACTGCAGATGATTAAGTTAGTTAAACCAATTAAAATCAGCCATGTAAATTGTAAGCTATATCTAATTAAAATAAACACATGTTCATTTTTCGGGCTGGGCATGGTGGTTCACACCTGTAATCCCAGCACTTTGGGAGGTCAAGGTAGAGGATTGCTTGAGCTCAGGAGCTCAAGACCAGCCTGGGCAGAATAGCGGGACCTGATCCCTATAAAAACATTTAAAAATTAGCCAAGTGAGGTGGCATGTGCCTGTAGTCCCAGCTACTCAGAAGACTGAAGTGGAAGGATCACTTGATCCCAGGAATTCTAGGCTCCAGGGAGCCATGATTGTGCCACTGTACTCCAGCCTGGGCAACAGAGCAAGACTGTTTCTAAAAATAAAAATTTTAAAAATAATTTGTTTGTCAACTATATGTAAGGTTAGTGAGATGTCTCTGCCCTCAAAGATAGTGTACTCCAATGTGCTTGTAGAATCTCACACTGGATAGCAGTTGCAATGTCATGTGAAACCATTTATCTGATTCAACCTGTTTTACTCCTGCTATTAATAGCTTGTTAGTCACTGAAAGTAGGCTATATCAGTTTTTTCTCTTTGGGAGCCATCTATACTACCAGGTTTGAGATGCCTGGGCTATCTTGAGTCCCTCCACAGCAATTGTTATTACTAAGGAATAGGACTGAAAGCAAAAGGACAGATAAAGGTTTTGATCTTCCTACAAAACCCATCTGGAGTAGGAATTCCAAGTCTAGGGGGAAAAGAGGGAGGGGAAGAAAGAGGTAGACAGGAGCAAGTGCAGGTGAGAAGGTCAAAGAAATAGCAGCAAAAGGTGTAAGATGGTTGAAAAAGAGAATTAAAAGAAAGAGAAAAATTAGAATGGGAAAAAATGGAAACAGAAGAAAGTCGGAGAGAAAGGTAGAAACTAAATGGGAAGACTAAAAATAAACCAACAGGCAACAACAACAAAAATTACATTCAATTGTGGTCTTATTTGTAGTTGTGTTACCCAAATTGAACTGCCAACTTATTCAATATCTTGACTTCATTACATAATGTGTTTTCATTTTCCCAAAATGTTTGTGTCTGAATGAAAAGATCTTCTCTACAAAATATTTCCATGTCTGAATTTGACTATTCTAACTACCTCATGTAAATGGAATCATATAATATTTGTCCTTTTGTGTCTGGCTGATTCACTTAGCATAATGTCCTCAAGGTTTATCCATATTGTAGAATTTGTAGAATCTTATTTCTTAAGGCTGCACAATATTATATACATATGCCACATTTTGTTTATCCATTCATCTGCTGGTGGACATTTGGATTATTTCCACTTTTAGCTATTGTGAATAATGCTGCTATGAACACTGGTGGCTTTTTGTCTTAGTAAAGCGGTGACTTTTGAACTTAGGAAAGAGAGGCAAAATGTGCCTTTAGGATGCTTTGGTTTTAGGCCATTGAAGCCAACTTTGCTTGAGTAAATGAGCCAGCCATGGGACCCAGCCCAAGTTATTAGAGCTTCACACTTGGGATTAGAAGCAAAATTCCTGTTAGTAATCTAAAGTTTTACTTGGCCTCACTCGCACATGTCTCTGTTTCTCTCTTCCGAGCTCCTCAAAAGGAGAGACAGGTGAGTTGAGGCAATATTTAAGTTTTCTTGAATCAATAACCTAACACCATCATAATATCATTGCTTTGTTATGCTTCATTCCATCTCCAACTACAGAGTTACACTAAAGCAAATAATTGCCCTTCCAAAGAGTAAGTATAGAGAATACATCTTTCCTTCCAGAGAGAAAAGGAGGATTTTGACTTCTACTATAGTATGTATATCCATCCTATACATCTATCACATCTTTTAGAGCCTAAATCAATTTATTAGCTTATCTCTGAAATCCACATGAAACACAATGAAAAATTTGCAGAAAACAGTGGAACAAACTTAGACCCACCATTTGTATTGAATGTATTTATAGGGTACAATGTGATATGTAAAAAAGCTTTTTAAACTTTCATTTTACGTTCAGGTGTATACGTGCATGTTTGTTATATAGGTAAGTTGCATGTCTCCGGTTTTGGTGTACAGATTATCTTGTCGCCCAGGTAATAAACATAGTATCTGATAGGTAGTTTTAAAATTCTTACCCTCCTCCCACATTCCACCCTTCAGGTAGTCTCAGTATCTATTGTTCCCTTCTTTGTGGTCATGTGTACTCAATGTTTAGTTCCCATTTACAGGTGAGAGCATGAGGTATTTGGCTTTCTGTTCCTGTGTTAGTGGGCATAGGATAATGATCTCCAGCTTCATCCATGTTGTTAAAAAGGATATGATCTCATTCTTTTTTATAGCTATGTAGTATTCCATGATGTGTAGGTAGCACATTTTCTTTATCCAGTATCCCATTGATAGGCATTTAGATTGATTCCATGTCTTTGCTATTGTGAATAGTGCTGCAGTGAACATACACACGCATGTGCCTTTATGCTAGAACAATTTATATTCCTTTGGGTATATACCCAATAATGGGATTACTGAGTTGAATGGTACTTTTCTTTTAAGTTCTTGGGAAATCACTAAAGTGCTTTCTATAATGATTGAACTAACTTACATTCCCAAGAGCAGTGTATAAGCGTTCCCTTTTCTCTGTACCCTCACCAACATCTGATATTTTTTGACTTTTTGATAATAGCCATTCTGAACAGTGTGAGATGGTATCTCATTGTGGTTTTGATTTGCATTTCTCTAATGATTAGTGATGTTGAGCATTTTTTTACATGATTGTTGGCTGCATGTATGTCTTCTTTTGAGAAGTGTGTGTTCATGTGCTTTGCCCACCTTTTTTTTTTTTTTTTTTTTTTGAGACAGAGTCTTGCTCTGTTGCCCAGGCTGGAGTGCATGGAGTGCAGTGGCATGATCTTGGTTCACTGCAACCTCTGCCTCCCAGGTTCAAGTGATTCTCATGCCCCAGCCTCCCAAATGCTAGGATTATAGTCATAAGCCACTATGCTGGTCTGGTATTGTTTTCTTTTTGAGACAGAGTCTCACTCTGTCACCCATGCTGGAGTACAGTGGCATGATCCTGGCTCACTGCAACCTCTGCCTCACGAGTTCAAGCAATTTTCCTGCCTCAGCCTCCTGAGTATCTGAGATTACAGGCACACACCACCCCGCCTGGCTAATTTTTTCTATTTTTAGTAGAGATGGGATTTCAGTGTATTGCCCAGGCTGGTCTCCTATTCGTGGCTTCAAGTAATCTGCCCGCCTTGGCCTCCCAAAATGCTGGGATTACAGGCATGAGCCACTGTGCCCGGCCTTTTGCCCACTTTTTAATGGAGTTGTTTTTTGGTTGTTAGTATGTTTAAGTTCCATATAGATACTAGACATTAGACCTTGGTCGGAAGCATAGTTTGCAAATATTTTCTCTCATTCTGTGGGTTGTCTGTTTATCCTGTTGATAGTTTATTTTGCTGTACAGAAGCTCTTTAGTTTAATTAGATCACATTTGTCAATTTTTGTTTTTGTTGCAATTGCTTTTGGCATCTTCTCATGAAATCTTTGCCTAGACCTTTGTCCAGAATGGTATTTCCTAGATTTACTTCCAGGGTTTTCATAGTTTTTGGCTTTACATTTAAGTATTTAATCTATCCTGAGTTGATTTTTTAATATGGTGCAAGGAAAGGGTCCAGTTTCATTCTTCTGCATATGGCTAGCCAGTTATCCCAGTACCATTTATGAGATATGAAGTCCTTTCCCCATTTGTTGTTTTTGTTGACTTGGTTCAAGATCAGATGGTTGTGGTTATGTGGCTTTATGTCTGGGCTCTCTATTCTGCTCCATTGGTCTATGTGTCTGTTTTTGTGCCAGCACCATGCTGTAATGGTCACGGTAGCCTTGTACTATATTTTGAAGTTGAGTAGCGTGATGCCTTCAGCTTTGTTCTTTTTGTTTAAGATTGCCTTAGCTATTTGGGCTCTTTTTTGGCTCCATATGAATTTTAAAGTAGTTTTTTCTAGTTCTGTGAAAAGCATTATTGGTAGTTTAATAGGAATAGCATAGAATCTGTAAATTGCTTTGGGCAGTATGGCCATTTTTTTACAATATTGATTCTTCCTATCCACGAGCATGGAATGTTTAGTCACTTGTTTGTGTCATCTTTGATCTCTTTCAGCAGTGTTTTGTAATTCTTGTTGTAGATGTGTTTCACCTCTCTGGTTAGCTATATTCCTAGGTATTTTATTCTTTTTGTGGCTATTGTGAATGGGATTACATTCTTGATCTGGCTCTCAGCTTGGAGGTTGTTGGTGTATAGAAATGCTACAAATTTTGTACATTATTGTTGTATGCTGAAACTTTGCCTACGTTGTTTATCAGATCTAGGAGCTTTGGGGCAGAGACTCTGGGGGTGTTCTAGGTATAGAATCATATTATCTGCATACAGAGATAATTTCACATCCTCTCTTTCTATATGGATACCTTTTATTTCTTCCTCTTACCTGATTGCTCTAGCTAGGAGTTTCAGCACTATATTAAAGAGCAGTGGTGAAAGTGAGCATTCTTATCTTGTTTTGGTCCTCAAGGAGAATGCTTCCAGCTTTCGCTCATTCAGTATGACATTGGCTGTTGGTCTGTCACAGACAGCTGTTATTATTTTGTGATATGTTCCTTTGATGCCTAGTTTGTTGTGGGTTTTTAACATGAAGGGATGTTGAATTTTATCAAAAGCCTTTTCTGCATCTATTGAGATGATTATGTGGTTTTAGTTTTTAGTTCCGTTTATGTGATAAATCACATTTATTGATTTGTGTATGTTAAACCAACCTTGCATCCCAGGGATGAAGCCTACTTGATTGTGGTGGATTAGCTTTTTGATGTGCTGCTAGATTCAGTTTGCCAGTATTTTGTTGAAGATTTTTACATCTATGTTCAAGGATATTGGCCTGAAGGTTTTTTTGTTTATTTGTTTTGTGTTTTGTTTTGTTGCGTGTGTATGTGTCTGCCAGGTTTTGGTATTAGAATGAAGTTGACCTCTTAGAATGAGTTAGGGAGGCATCCCTCCTCCTCAATTTTATGGAGTAGTGTCAGTAGGAATATACCAGCTCTTCCTCATAAATCTGGTAGAATTTGACTGCAAATCCTTCTAGTCCTGAGCTTTTTCTGATTAGTAGGCTTTTTATTACTGATTCTATTTTGGAACTTGATTTTGATCTGGTTAGATATTCAATTTCTTTCTGGCTCAAGCTTGGGAAGGTGTATGTGTCCAGGACTTTATCCATTTCTTTTAGGTTTCCTAGTTTGTGTGTATAGAGATGTTCATAGTCATCTCTGAGGAGTTTCTTTGTGTGTGTATTTCTGTGTGGTTGGTGGTAAAGTCCCCTTTGTCATTTCTGATTGAGTTTACTTGGATCTTCTCTTTTTTTTTCTTTGTTAATCTAGCTTGTGATCCATCTATCTTTTTATTATTACTATTTTTAAAAAAGAACAACTCCTGAATTTGCTGATTTTTCTTTTTTTTTGTACAGTGTTTTGTGTGTCAATTTCCTTAAGTTCAGCTTTAATTTGGCTATTTCTTGTGTTCTGCTAGCTTTGGGGTTGGTTTACTCTTGTTTCTCTAGTTCTTGTAGGTGTGATCTTAGAGTGTTATTTTGGAATCTTTCTAACTTTTTGACATGGGTGTTTAATGCTATAAACTTCCCTCTTAACACTGCTTTAGCTGCATCACAGATATTCTGGTATGTTGTATCTTTGTTCTCATTTGTTTCAAAGAATGCCTTGATTTCTGTGTTGGTTTTATTGTTTACCCAAAAGTCATTCAGGATCAGGTTGTTTAATTTCCATGTAGTTGTATGGTTTTTAGCAATTTTTAAAGTACCAATTTCTATTTACATTGTGCTGTGGTCTGAAAGTGTGTTTAGTATGATTTTGGTGTTTTTGAATTTGTTGAGGTTTTCTCTATAGCTAATTCTGTGGCCACTTTTAGAGTGCCTGCCATGTGCAGATGAGAAGAATGTATATTCTGTTATTTCACAGTGGGGAGATCTGTAGATGTCTGTTACATTCTTTTGATCAAATATCAAGTTCAGGTACTGTATAACTTTATACAGTGTGTTGTTGAGCTCTCCTACTATTATTGTGTGGTTATCTAACTCTCTTCATAGGTCTCTAAAAACTTGTTTTATGAATCTGGGTGCTCTTTTGTTTTTTGTTTTTTTGGTTGTTTGAACTTTTTTTTTTTATTATACTTTAAGTTCTAGGGTACATGTGCACAACGTGCCTGGGTGCTCTTTTGTTCAGTGCATATATATTTACAATTATTAGGTATTCTTAATGAATTGAAACTTTTACCATTATGTAATGCCCTTCCTTGTCTTTTTTTGATCATTGTTGGTTTGAAGTCTGTTTTGTCTGAAATTAGAATAGCAACCCCTGCTTTTCTTTTCTATTTTTCATTTGCTTGGTAGATTTTTCTCTATCCCTTTACTTTGATCCTGTGGGTGACACTGCATGTGAGATGGGTCTCTTGAAGACAACATAGAGTTGGGTCTTGCTTCTTTACCCAACTTGCTAGTCTGTGTCTTCTAACTGGTGCATTTAGCATGTTCACGTTTATGGTTAATATTGATATGTGCTTATTTGATCCTGTCACTGTGTTATTAGCTGGTTATTATGCAGAATTGATTGTTTGGTTGTTTTATAGTGTCAGTGGTATATGTACCTAAGTGTGTTTTTGTGGTGGCCAGAAACAGTCTTTCCTTTTCATATTTAGAACTCCCTTCAGGACCTCTTGTAAGGACCATTATTAGAACTCCCTTCAGGATCTAATGGTAATGAATTCCCTTACATTTTCTTGTCTGAAAAGTATGTTATTTCTTTGCTTATGAAGCTTAGTTTGGCTGGATATGGACTTGGTTGGAATTCCTTTTTTTTTTTCACGAATGCTGAGTAAAGGCCTCTAATCTCTTCTGGCTTGTAGGGTTTCTCCTGAGAAGTCTGCTGTTAGCCTGTTGGAATTTCCTTTTGTAGGTGACCTGTCCCTTTGATCTAGCTATCTTTAACAGTTTTCCTTTCATTTGAACTTTGGAGAAGCTGATGACTATGTGTCTTGGGTATAGTTGTCTTATATAGCGTTTCCCAGGGGTTCTCTGCATTTTCTGAGTTGGAATGTTGGCCTCTTTAGAGAGGTTGGGGAGATTTTCATGGATGATATCTTCAAATATGTTTTCCAAGTTGCTTGGTTTTTTTCCCTCTCTTTCAGGGACACCAATGAGTTGTAGATTTGTTCTCTTTACATAATCCCATATTTCTCTGTGGTTTTGTTCAATCTTCTTTATTTTTTTTAAATTTTTCCTGACTGAGTTATTTCAGGGAACTGCTCTTCAAGTTCTGAGATTCTTTTATCAGCTTGGTCAATTCTGCTTTTAATACTTGTAATTGTATCATGAAATTCTTGAGCTGTGTTTTTCAGCTCTATTACATCAGTTTGGTTCTTTCTTAAAATGGCTACTTGGTCTTTTATTTCCTATATTGTTTTATTACATTCCTTAGATTCCTTGGATTGGGTTTCAACTTTCTCCTGAATCTTGATGACCTTCATTCTTATCCATGTTCTGAATTTTACTTCTGTCATTTCAGTCATTTCAGCCTGGTTAAGAACAATTGCTAGGGAACTAGTGTGGTCATTCGGAGGTAAGAAGACACTCTGGCTTTTTGAGTTGCCAATGTTCTTGCACTGCTTCTTTTTCATCTGTGGAGTCTAATGTTCCTTCAGTCTTAGAAGTTGCTGTCAAGATAATTTTTTTTTTTTGCTTTCATCTTTGATAAAACCCACCTTATACCACATCTTTGATGCCCTTGAGGGTTTAATTATGGTAAAACATGGGTTTAGTCAACTGACTTCCTTTTTGGAAGATTTTAGGGGGCCAGTGCTCAGCTCAGTACTCCTGGGCTGCATACTGTAATTCTGGCGGCCTAGTACTGGGCCCCTAGCTTTTTTCTCTAGTCCCTAGAAGTTAGGAACCTATGGAGGGGCTGAGGTATTCCTGTTCTCCTGGCCACAACGATTCAACGAGTGGTACCAGCCAAAGTGCTTCACAGGAGTAGTGGCTCATGAGTGCCAGCAGCTGTGGCAGCACAGCAGGATGCATGTGCATCAGTTGGGGCAGGGTACTAGTGGGAGTGGGGCTGCTGCATTCCTCTGCATGCTCAAACCCATGGTAGCAGTGGTGGTGGTGGTGTGTTGGTGGGCAGTGGGACCACTGGCATCTATGCACACATTTGCACTGGCCATGGCAGGGGCAGCATGCAGGGGGTGGCATTGTCAGCATTCCTGGGTGTTTGCACTGGCAGTGGCATGGTGGGGAAAGGTTGCCAGTATCTATACATGTGTTTGTGCCAGTGATGATGATGGAGGCAGGTGCTTGTGCATTAGCAGCAAGGTGTGACACGCAGTGGGTGCACTCAGGCTGGCAGCAGTGGTGTGGCGAGGTGTGCGTGCACATGCACCCTCACAAGGGAGGGCAGGTGAGGATCACCTGCCCCTGCATGCTGGCAAAGCAGTGGGGGGACAGTTATTGGCCAGCACAGTGGTTGGGGGAGGCTACAGTGTGTGGAGTGGTGGACATCAATGGAGTTGGACATCTTCTGGAGTTCTCTGATGGTCAGGTGTGGTTTGCCAGCAAAGAAGCTACGATCATGGCCCCCCAGCAGCACCCTGGTTGGGCATCTGCTGCACTGCAAGCAGGCATGGCCAGGCTGGGGCCCTGGGAGAGGTCAGAAGACAGGAGGCACTTATACTGGACTGGCCCCATTGCATGGGCAAGACCACCCTGCTCTGTCCAGATCTGATAATCACCCTAAACATAAAGTCTCTTGAAGGAGTGTGGCAAGCCTTGGGGGAGGAGTATCCCTGGCCATGCTCCATCACAGACATTCCAGCAGCAAACTCTCTGGCCTCTGAAGAGACTGGAATCCTGCCCTTGCCACCTCTCTTAAGGAGCTCTCGCTGCCAGCTCAAGTGTCCATGGGGGCTGTGGGGTCTCCCGCTGCCAGGATTCCAGAGGTTTGTGACAAGAGTGGGCCACTGCTCACCTGTTCAACTCACCCCTTCCCCAGGAGTTGCTGTGGGCCAGGAACAAATCCCGGTGCTTGGTAGCCATATGCAGGGTTCCTAGCTTCCCCTTCAGCCCAGCAACTGAGTTCTCCCTCCATCCACTTTTGATGCCTTCCTTCTGAAGATCTGCTTGGAGTGTGCCAGTGTTCCCAATGTCCCGGTCTTTTTATTGGGGATGTTCCTCCTGGCTGCCTCTAGTCAGCCATCTTGTCTCCCCTCCCAATGTGATGTTTCAATATTTGTATACATTGCAGAATAATTAAACCAAGTTAATTAACATAAGGCCCACCAAATTAGACTTGAGTGCCTACAGAATCTGGCCACTGCTGTGAGAAGGTGTTCTTTATTGATGTATATTTTCTATTGTTATTGTTGACAGTGTTTCTCCAGATTTTGATAGTTTCTTCTAAAATGGGGTGAGCCACTTATAACCTAGACAATTTCTTTTGAGGTGAATTTTTATAATTTATCCCTAGACAGCAAATCATAGAGTGAATTGTGTCTTTTCCCACCAAATTCATATGTTATAATTCTAACCCCCAGTAGACATTGGACTTTCATCTGACCAGAGGTATCAGGAGCGCTCAGTGCTTCAGGATTCTCAAACGTGAGCTTGAATTAATGCAAGAAAACTCTGAGCCTGTACATTCTTATTTTATTTTGCTTTATTTTATTTTAATATTCTGCATGGTAAAGTGGAAAGTATGCATAAGGCACTTCTACTGTGTATTCAAACGCAAACGTTGTCTCAAGGAAAAGTACGTGTGCAATTGAGTTGTAGCTTAACTAGCTACTTTTTTCATGGACGACCATTTTCACCTGAATGAATGACTGACAGATAAATCATGGTTGTTCAGATTTGGGTATTTGGCAGATATTTTCTTGAAAATGAACAAAGTAAGCTTGTTATTTCAAGGAAAACAACTGGCAATATGTGTTGCCAAAGATAAAATTCCAGCTTTCAAGAAAAAATTGGAATTTTGGAAAGCTTGTATCTGCCACCATGAGTTTGTCAGCTTCCCAATATGTAAAGACATTTTCTGATGAGATTGCTATTTATATTAACAAATATGATTCAAAAATTTAGATAATAAAATGTGTCAACAATTGAAAGATCTGCATAATCTGAACCAATATTTTCCAGATGACCAATTCATAGTTTTACAAAGTCATTTGTGAGTAAAAAAATACACATTTCAAGTACAAAATAGAACAATGAATTTTAATGTAACAGACGATGAAGCACTCATTGATATGGTCTCAGATCTATGTTGCAAGCAACATTTCTGCATCTACCACTCGCATTTTGGTATAGTATCAAAGAATATTCACAATTATCTAAAAAGGCTACTAAAATACCCCCTCCTTTATCCAACTACACGTTTGTGTAAGCTGGATTTTTTTTAACATATATACTTTGATCAATACAGCATATTGCAACAGCTAGAATTTAGAAGCAGATGTGAGAATCCAGGTGCCTTTTATTTTTATTTATTTATTTATTTATTTATTGAGATGGAGTCTCACTCTGTTGCCTAGGCTGGAATGCAGTGGCACGCTCTCGGCTCACCACAACCTCCAACTCCCGAGTTCAAGCGATTCTCCTGCTTCAGCCTCCTGAGTAGCTGGGACTACAGGCGCGCACCACTATGCCCAGCTAATTTTTGTATTTTTAGTAGAGACAGGGTTTCACTACGTTGGCCAGGCTAGTTTCAAACTCCTGACCTTGTGATCCATCCACCTCGGCCTCCTAAATTGCTGGGATTATAGTCATGAGCCACTGCACCTGGCCCCAGCTGTCTTTTATTAGTCCAGACAGTAAAGAGATTTGAAAATGTAAAATAATGTTATTCTTCTCACTAATTATTTTGCTTCACAAAAAAGTAGTAATTTTTCATAAAATATTTAACTTATATTAACTTATAATATGTTTATTATTGTTATTTCAAAGTGAATTTATAAATTAACATTTTTCAAATTTCTCTTTTTATTTTAATATAACAACTATCAATAAATATAATCTACATTAACCAAAGCTCATTACGATTCTCAATAATTTTTGAAAGTGCAAAAAAATTCTGGGCTCTAAATATTTGAGAACTGCTGATGTAGATGGCACACAGCAGTGTTTCCCAAAGTAAGCTCAAGGAACTCTTTGCATCAGAAACACTCAATTTGCTTGTTATAAAATACAGATTTCTGGGCTTTGTGTCAGATTAAATCAGGTTTCTTAAAGGGTCAGCCTGTATTTGTTTTCAGTTTTGAAATTCCCAAACAAAACATTGCTTGAATTTAATAAAATTAAGGCAGTCCCTTAATAGTGTGGCCAGTTTTGTCATCTGAGATTGTAGACAATCAAACTGAACACAACACCTGTTCTATCAGAGATCCAAACCTCAGGAATTATGGCCATGTTTGTACAAATGCTGTGATGAGAGTTCTTTAGACAACATTTTCTGCAAAAATAACTTACATACGTAGAGAAATTGACATATGGAAGTGGATTGCATTTGACGTGTCTTCTCCAGTCACCTGTGGAGCAGAGCATATATTCTCAAGGCTTTCATTTTTTCTGCTCCAGCATAAAAGCCAACCACTGTGGTGGCCATTTGAGATGAGGCAGGGGAAGGGTTGGTGCAGTGAGGCTGGGTTGAACACAGAAGAGTGGATCTTGGCAACTAAGACATACAGAAGCCAAGCTAAGGAATGTGTTTTTCTGAAAAGCCACATCTGGACCCCTGGTTAACATCCTGCCTGATCTTTTGCCTCAGACAAGAGACCAACCACATAAAACACACAGAGTGTGGAGATTTGGCCCATCTTTATTTGTCAGATATAGTAACACAAATTCAAAGCACTTTGGCTATGTGCATAAATATGTATATGCATGCACAGTCACATTTGTGTGTGTTTTTATGGCGGGGGTGGGTGGGCATTTTAGTACTCAACTGGGAACCATGTCTCCCTGTGGTCTGCCTCCTGGATAAAATCCAGTCTCCTTCTTTGTGAACTATTAAAACAGACAAGTCTGCAGGCTCCTGTTGCTGGAATAAGCTAAACAATGGCATGGGATAGAAACTAAGATCTGAAAATGTGTTTTTGGTATGTGGCCCATGATTTCTCTTGCCTTTTTATGATAACTTCATTATAGGCATGAGGGCATTTTTATAAAGTCAACCTGCAGATATGTGATTTTAAAACACTCAGTTCACTTGTCGTTTTCCTTTGTCTTATTGATGGAGCTTTGTGTCCATCTCCCATCCCTTCTCCAACTCTACAATCCTGTCCTGGCCATATACATCCCAACATGGTTTCATTCTGATCAAAATTTCTTCTCTATGATGTCTCCTGAGTTATGTGCAGCATAAAACTTAAGAGGTTTTGTTGTTTTCATTTTTTTCCATAAAGCAAAGGATTTGGCTTACAATTCACTTAAGGTGTTATAGAAGTAAGAAATACAGGTATGGAATATTGATTTGAATAAAAAAATCAAAGAAACAATCGAGAAAAACAAGTCTATAGTGGCCAAAAATATTGGAAGGATGAATTAGACTTGTGTAAGCTTCGAATGCAGGTCAGTATAACAGGCTGCATTCATGGCGTATTATTGTAGTGACTGTTTCTCCCTTAGTACATTATCTACTTGTACTAGCTGGGCTGCTAGCCAGAGAGTGATATGCTCTGATTGCTCAAAGCTCCCTCCTGCCTTCCCACCCTTTTCACCTCTCTTCTAAGAGGTCCTCTGTGACCACACCCCAACTTTACAACTTCCCTGGAGCACCAGAGCATCATTCCTTCTTCTTGCCCAGATTAAACTTATATTTAAGGACAGTCTACAGGAGGCTGGGCATTCATTATATTTTATTCCACTAGATTATTACCACAATTCCATGAGGTAGCAATTATATATCCCCTTTTCACAATAAAAAAAAGTGAATGCCAAAGAAGTTATTTCCTTGTGGTTACAACAGCTAGTGAGTATCAGAGGAAAGAATTCTGGGTGTTCATACCACTGGACTCTCGACTCCCACCCACCTCTACAACTTCACCTTTCCTGCATTCCCTAAGTGGATGTGGCGAACTAACACTGTCTAACCAGCGAATGAGTGATGAGTGCTCAATATGCTCCCCACAAGGGGGATATTGTGTCTTGAAAGAGAAGCCTTAGACATGGGAAAGACTGCTGGACTTCTAGAGGAGTAGCAGAAGGTAAGGGACATGTTTGGGGTCAGAAGGAAGCTCCTCAGGAACCTGAAATTGTACCATGTAGAGAAGTGTCACAATTTGGCAATCCTTAGTCCATGTCTGACAAATAGAAATATTTGTTCCTTGGGCTCACGTGGTGTTTTTAAAAACTTGAATATTTGCCAACAGTTAGAAATTGGGAGATTCAATCTAAAAATCTAGATTTGTAGGTTTTCTCCACAAATTGGATGATACAACATCACAGGATCTATATTTTTCAATGAAAGCGATTGGCCAGAACTTCCCTCTAAAGAGATGCAAGCTCTCATGTCATCACAAGGCTTGACGATCTCCTGGCTTATTTCATTTCTTCCTGTGCCACTATAGGCTTTTGAGTTTGAGACTCCTGAAGTAGATGAAGGCCTCTTTTGCTCATGAGAGGGGCATCATCCTTAGAGGTGGAGGCTGTGAAGAGGCCTGGAGGCTGAATTTCCATTTTCCTATTCTCTTTCAAGAAAGGAGTCAACAAATACATCAGCCCCCATATCTCAAGGCTGGAAAACATTTGCAAAAATAAGGCCCCCGTAAAATAAAATGTGCCTTAGCTTTGTGGGCAGGACTCTGCAGTCTGATAAGGCAATGTTCCTATCAAGATTCAGACCTTTGCCTTGATCACATTTTTTTTCTTTTCTTTTTTTTTTTTTTTTAAGGAAACAAAGTCTCTACCCAGACCGGAGTGCAGTGGCATGATTATAGTTCACTGCAGCCTCCAACTCCCAGGCTCAAGTGATCTTTCTGCCTCAGCCTCCAAAGTAGCTAGGACTACAAGCATGAGCTACCATGCCTGGCTAATTTTCAAATGTTTTGTAGAGACAGGATCTTGCTTTGTTGCCCATGCAGAGCTCAAACTCCTGGCTCCAAGTGATCCTGCCTTGGCCTCCCAAAGCACTAGGATTACAAGTGTGACCCACCACATCTGGCCTGCTTCAATCATAAGAAAGATGGTGAGGGCCAGAGGGCCAGAGGGAATTGGCAGCTAGCTACTTTTACCACCACAATATGCAAAAGGGATTGAAAACTGTCCAGGCCCACAGAAAAGGCAACAGGCCCATGAAATTCACAGGACTTGACCCACTTTTATAAACATCATCCCCTCACAAATCTGGTCCTCCCAATGCCCACTCATGGGGAAACTGACTCCCTCTGCTGATCCTAACTATTCTTGATGATTCTCTGGCCAGGGCCACATTCGAAAAGCCATCAAAGCTAACATTTGCATTGTAAAAACCATACTCATAATCATAATCATAGTTAGCAGTCGTTGAACTTTATAATGGGTGCTATGCTAAGCTCTTCCAATACCGTATCTCAATGAATCCCTATGACAATGTTAAAGTTTGTTATCATTATTATTCCCTTTCTACAAATGAAGAAACAGAGACCAAAGAGATTAAGAAATTTGCCAAAGATAACACAGCTAAAACATCTTGGAGTCAGATTTCAGGCCCAGATATCAGGGATAGTACCCCTGATACAATGGGCAAAAAAAGCTTTCATCTACACTCTATTAATTTTTGAAATCTTTAACTGAAAATTCACAGTAACTAGATAAGATGTTAAGTCTTGCTAATCCTGCCTGCTTTCTTTTCACAGTAAGTGCATAATATATTGACCCTGCTTTCTATTTTCCCTGCACGTGGTTGATAATAGAGCAGCTAGAACCCTAGTTATATTTTGGACAGTTCTTTTTTACTTTTTGACATAAGATTTCAAATACTGCTGCCATTCTTTTGCTTATTACCACGTGTGCTTGATTTGGCTCAGTGCTTGATCTCGGTGATCCAGCAATTTGTCCCACTGCAAATACCCTTCATTTCACATGTGCCATATTGGGAACTCTATTTAATCAGAGTTTGTTTGATATGTGCTGGGAATCTAGCAGTGAGTGGGAAAAGTTGAGCAGATCTTCAGCCTCTGTTGAGGTCCAGGTAGAATTTTCACCTTAACTGGAAATGACTTAAATCTTATATATAGAGAAGTGTGATGCTTGCATGTGTCTCAATGATTTTATACGTTATATTCTAACAGCCACCCTTATACTCAGAGGGTTATTGTTTTCTCCAAAGAAAAATGTGGTGCATGCTGAGTTTTGTTTAGGTGGCAACAGAAAAGAGAGGTGCCAATTCCAAGTTTTTAAAAACTTGAAGTTGAGTGGGTGGCTTTGAAATGTCATAGAAATCAACTCAATTAGATGTTTGGCTGGAAAACATCAGGATGCATCAACACTGCTTAGGCTGGCTTCCTACAGTCTGAAACAATGTGGCACAAAAAGCATATTCAGAAGCATTGCTTGTAGGAAAATTGCTGCACAAAGCAGGACCGGGCAGGATGGGTTTGGGGGAGGGAGAAAAAGAACCCTTTTGGATATGGGCCAGAAGTTAAAAGGGAGTTAGTGATAAAGCCAAGGCAGCACTTTTGTGTATCAAAGCACAGACTTCACATTTGAATTACAAAGCAGGTGCCACGAGCAGGTGACCTGCAGGTTCACTGTCAGTCACTATCCACACCTCCACTACATGAGGGTACCCTGTTGGACCCTCTAGTTGCTCTGCTTACTGGGACTAGAAAGAACAAATAAAGCAGGAGAATAATGAAGAGGAAAAATAATGGTAAACTAAAGAAAATGAAGGGCCAAACGGGTGGGATGTGTCAGGAAAACTGCTGACAACCAGGGAACAAGTTTAGCTAGGGCATGAGAAATCCACTCTAACTCCAGGCAAGGATAGAAAATGAAGAGGAGTCTTATCTGGAAAGAGTATGGGAATATGGGTGAGGCTTTGTAAGTTCAGGGCAAGAAGTATGACTGCACCTAGCTGGATAGATTCATTTTATTATCAATATTACCATATTATGAAAAGTGAAGGGCTAAAGCAATTGAACATCATTCAACCACCAAAATGAGACCACCAGAGATGAGTTAGACTAACAGACAGCTAGACAGTATAGGTAGAGCACTTCTTCCACCTTCTCATAAGCCCAGGCACCCAAGCCATCAGGTAAAAGAGGATTCAGTGGGTAGCCTGTCCTTTCTTTGGAGGTATATCAGGGGGCTTTCCCGGAATTTTGTTGAAGCACTGAAATTGTGGTCTTCCATAAAGGCCAAGTACTAAACTGCATTTTTGGGTGAAGAGCAAGGTGGGCTCAAAATTATTTGGTACTCAGAGTTGATTACCAGAAGGAGGCTAAATCTGGGGCAGTAACAGCTCCTTTCCCTAGAGTAGAAGTCCCCTGATGGGGACTGGCAGATAATGCTGAGCCCCTTTCCTTGACAGTATTATTGGGCTCCCAGATGAGATGAACAGCCAGAACAGAGTGATTCAGTGATGTGAGAACCAAAAGAGGAGTACCATACACAGAAATCCAGGAATTTAGGGGATATTCCAGCTCAGGAGATCCAAACTGGCCAGGAGTATTATGTGCAGGTTCCCTCAGAGACCCACAGAGATTGGATATTTAAGATGGCCTTGGCACCTGGATGATAGAGAGTGACCACAGAGCTCTTCATTGACAAGTCTGGGCAGAGAGTCAGAAGTCTGGGTGCTATTTTAGCCACTATTTATTAAGGACATATTTAGGAAATCAGAGTTCAGAGCATTTAAGGCATTTGCCTGATGTCTCGTATCTGAGGAGTGACAGAATCAAGATTTCAACCTAGGTCAGCTTGGCTCCAGAATGCTGCCTCTCCATGACCCTTTTCTCGCCGTGCTCTTTAGTAGGTGACGAAAGATAAATCAAGACACAATAAGGGCAGATGTGAGCAATATGACTCTGACATGTGGCTTCCTGTGGATCCTAATACCCTCTCTACCTCAGTGGTGAACATCTGTCAACAGATCTAGAGGCACAAATAAAAGCAAATACGTTATTCTACCTGGTTGGAGGGTTGTTAAATGGTGGCTGCAGACGGGCACTCATTAGAGGGCCAATGTTGGCAGTTGCTAATATTGTTAATATATCAGGACCACAGCATTCCTCTAACAAAATCTTACTTTCCTCCCAACTTTTAAATCCCTTACAGGATTGATTGTCCAACTGACAGGACTTAGTGAAACCTGGAAAGGATGCCAGTTGAAAGCTGTATGTTGAATTTCAGGCTTCCAAGGGTAAGACCAGACTAGATGAGACTTTAACATTGGGTGGTCAAAGGCAACATCAACTGACAGCAAGTACAGAATAGAGAGAAGAGGGTTGGGGTGTGTGGTGAGAGACGGATTATGGAATGTGATTCAAGATGAAGACTGTGAATACTGTGAGGTCTTTGGTTCCTGCTTTTATGTGGTGCTGGCTGAATGGGACAAAAAGAGACCTCACATCTTAGGCACCAAGTAGAATACACATGAGTATATCTTGTTTCTTTGTTCTCCGAGAGCCCAAATTCCCCAGAGAGTTCTTAGGAAGAATTATTTCTATATTGAAAATAAACTTGGAATAGCTCATGATTTAAATTTTTATCAGTACTTATATGGAATTTGCTGAAACTTGAATTAAGGCACTTTACCAATTTATTTTTATACCTGGCTAAAAACAGAAGCAGCTGACTTGTGGGCTCTGGCCATGATTGGTAAATAGAATGCTTTTATGAATTCTACCATCTCTGCAGAAAATAAATATCCAAAACAATTTTTCCCTGACATCAGTGGCCACCAGTTACAGTAGTGGTAAGAACTCACTGAACCATGAGCCTCATCTGTGCAGATCCCAACTTAATTCATTTTATGTCATTCATCATATTCATCTCATCTTTTATGTCATGAATATCAAAACAGCATATATCTGCGCAGAGTTACAAATATACTTCAGCTTGGCAATAGCTTTGAAGTAATCCAAAGTGAAGTTACTATCATGAAAGTCTGTCATTCTAGACATATGTCTATCTTATTCTGTCTGAATGTGTTTCCTTAACATTTTTTGGCCCATTTGTTCTCTTCATCTATTAACATACTTGATTTTATCATCTTTATTAAGTATAGGTTTATATCATTTTCTTTAAAAAGTTTAACTCATTCAAATAAGACATTACCAGAGGATGACTTGATTTGGAGTGGTGACTTCCATAAAATTAACAAACTTGGTAGGAAATGAATGCTAAAATCCACAGCATTGCTAGGTTGGGGTTTCACTAGGGGCATGCAGTGCACAAGCCAAAAATTTGATAGGAGGATACACTGAAAATGAGAATAGAAGGCCGAGTATACTCTCTGTATATCAAAAGCTGACTGGAAACTATGGGCATTTACAGGGAGACTCAAGAGGGCCCAGTAGAAAGTAAAAGACAAGGTGAACTAGAAACCTCCCTGAACTATACTATAGGTGAAGTGGTACACTGTCACCTGAAGATATACTATGATAAGAAAAAAACATACTCGGTAAACTGTAAAGCAATCAATAAAATTAAACAACAAAGAGTTGTTAGCTAATAAGCCAGCAAAGAAAAGAAGAAAGATCTGAAATCAATGGCCTCAGCTTCCATCTTAAGAAACCAGAAAAGAATAAAAGAAAATTAAGTCCAAAATAAGTAGAAGAAATAAAATAATGAATATCAGAATGGAAACCAATAAAATAATAGAGAAAAATCAATGAAACCAAAAGCCTATTCTTTGAGAAGATCCACGAAATTGATAAATCTCTAGCTGGACTTACTAGAAAAAATAGAGGGCAGACATGAATTACCAACATCAGAAATGAGAGAAGTTTCATCCCTATAGATGATTCACATATTAAAATGGATAACAAGGGAATATAATGAATACCTTAAGCCCATACAATTGGCTACAGATAAAATGGAAAAATTTCTGGAATAGCACAAATTGCCGAAGTTCACTCAGGAAGAAATAGATAAAGAGAATAGTCCTATATCTGTTAATAAATTCGAATCTGTAGTTAAAAACCTTCCCCAAAGAAAATTTTAGGCCTAGGTGGCTTCATAGGTGAATTCTATCACATATTTAAGGCATAAATAATACTAATTCTACACAAACTCTTCCAGAATATTGAAAAGAAGAGGATATTTCCCAAATTGTTCAGTGAGGCCACAATTACCCTGATACCACGATCAGACAAAGACATCATAAGAAAAGTATGAAACAGTATACCTCATGCACATTAATGTAAAAATTCTAACAAAATTTTTAGCAAATCAAATTCAACAACATGCAAAAAAGAAAAAAAGACATACACAATGACAAAATCAGGTTTATCCCAAAAAGGCAAAATTGATTTAATATTTTAAAAGTCAATCAGTAATAGTTGACCATTATTAAAAAACTAAGAAAACACCCATATTATAATCTGAATAGGTACAGAGAAAGCATTTAACAAAATTCAACACCCATTTATGATAAAATTCTCACTAAACTAGGAACAGAAAGTGTATCAGTCCATTTTCACACTACTATAAAGAAATAACCGAGACTGTGTAATTTATAAAGAAAAGAGGTTTGATTGGCTCATGTTTCCACAGGCTGTAGAGGAAGCATGGAAGTATCTGCTTCTGTGGAGGCCTCAGGAGGCTTTTCCTCATAGCAGAAGGCAAAGCAGGAGCAGGCATCTTACATAGCAGGAGCAGGACTGAGAGAGAAGGGGAAGTGCCACACACCTAATTTTTTTTTTTTTTTAATTTCCAATAGGTGTTTGGTTACATGAATAAGTTCTTTAGTGATGATTTCTTAGATTTAGGTGCACCCATCACCTGAACAGTGTACATTGTACCTGATGTGTAGTATTTTATCTCTCAACCCCCCCCACCATTTCCCCCAAGTCCTCAAAGTTCATTGTATCATTCTTATGCCTTTGCATCCTCCTAGCTTAGCTCCCACTTATGAGTGAGAATATATGATGATTAGTTTTCCATTCCTGAGTTACTTCACTTAGAATAATGGTCTGTAATTCCATCCAGGTTGCTGCACATGCCATTATTTAATTCCTTTTTATGGTTGAGTAGTATTCCATGGTATATATATACCACATTTTCTTTATCCAATTGTTGATTGATAAGTGTTTGGACTGGTTCCACATTTCTGCAATTGTGAATTGTGCTGCTATAAACATGTGTGTGCAAGTATCTTTTTTGTATAATGACTTATTTTCCTCTGCATAGATACCCAGTAGTGGGATTGCTGGATTAAATGGTAGATCTACTTTTAGTTATTTAAGGATTGTCCACACTGTTTTCCATAGTGGTTATACTAATTTACATTACCACCAAAGTGTAAAAGTGTTCCCTTTTCACCACATCCATGCCAACATCTATGATTTTTTAAAATGTTTTGATTATGACCATTCTTGTAGGAGTAAGATGGTATCACATTGTGGTTCTGATTTCCATTTCCCTGATAATTAGTGATGTTGAGTGTATTAGTCAGTTTTCATGCTGCTAATAAAGACACACTTGAGACTGGGTAATTTATAAAGAAAAAGAGGTTTAATGGACTCACAGTTCCACATGGTTAGGGAGGCTTCACAATTACAGCAGAAGGCAAAAGGCATGTTTTACATGGCAGCAGGTAAGACAGAACTTGTGCAGGGGAATTCCCATTTATAAAACAATCAGATCTCGTGAGACTTATTCATTACCACAAGAACAGTATAGGGGAAATTGCCCCCATGATTCGGTTATCTCCACTTGGCCCCACCCTTGGCACGTGGAGATTGTTACAATTCAAGCTGAGATTTGTGTGGGGACATAGCCAGACCATATCATTCCATACTTGGCCCCTCCCAAATCTCATGTCCTCACATTTCAAAACCAATCATGTCTTCCATACAATTTCCCAAAATCTTAATGCATTTCAGCATTAATTCAAAAGTCCACAGTCCAAAGTCTTATCTGAGACAAGGAAAGTCCTTTCTGCCTATGAGCCTGTAAAATCAAAAGAAAGTTAGTTATGTTCTAGATACAATGGCAGTACAGGCATTGGGTAAATATGCCCACTCCAAATAAGAGAAATTGACCAAAAAGAAGGGGTTACAGGTCCCATGCAAGTCCAAAATTCAATATGGCAGTCAAATCTTAAAGCTCCAAAATGATCTCCTTTGACTGCATGTCTCACATCCAGGTCGTGCTGATGCAAGAGATAAGCTCCCACATCCTTGGGCAGCTCTACCCTTGTGGCTTTTGCAGGGTATAGCACCCCTCCAGGCTGCTTTCACAGGCTGGTGTTGAGTGTCTGCAGCTTTTCCCAGTGCACAGTGCAAGCTGTCGGTGGATCTACCATTCTGGGGTCTGCAAGATGGCAGCCCTCTTCTCACAGCTCCACTAAGTAGTGCCCCAGTGGGGACTCTGTGTGGGGGCTCCAACCCTATGTTTCCCATTTGCACCACCATAGCAGAAGTGCTCCATGAGGGCACACTCCTGCAGCACACTTCTGCCTCTACATCCAGGCATTTCCATGCATCCTCTGAAATACAGGCTGAGGTTCCCAAACCTCAGTTCTTGACTTCTGTGTACCCATAGGCTCAACACCCCATGGAAGCTGCCAAGGCTTGGGGCTTGCACCCTCTGAAGCCATAGCTTAAGTTGTACCATGGCCCCTTTTGGCCATGGCTAGAGTGGCTGGGATGCAGGGCACCAAAACCCTAGGCTGCACACAGCAGGGGGGCCATGGGCCCAGCCTATAAAACCATTTTTTCCTCCTAGGCCTCCAGGCCTGTGATGGGAGGGGCTGCCACAAATGTCTGTGACATGCCCTGGAGACATTTTCCCCATTGTCTTGGCAATTAACATTTTGCTCCTCATTACTTATACAAATTTCTGCAGTTGGCTTGAATTTCTCCTCAGAAAATAGGTTTTCTTTTCTATCATCAGGCTGCAAATTTTCTGAACATTTATGTTGTTTTTCTTTTAAAACCGAATGCTTTTAACAGCACCCAAGTTACCTCTTGAATGCTTTGGTGTTTAGAAATTGCTTCTGCCAGGTACTCTAAATCATCTCCTTCAAGTTCAAAGTTCCACAAGTCTCTAGGGCAAGGGCAAAATGCCACCAGTCTCTTTACTAAAACATAGCAAGAGTCAGCTTTACTCCAATTCCCAACAAGTTCCTCATCTCCATCTGAGACCACCTCAGCCTGGATTTTGTTGTCCATATCATTATCAGCATTTTGGTTAAAGCCATTCAACAAGTCTCCAGGAAGTTCCAAACTTTTCCACATTTTTTTGTCTTCTTTTGGGCCCTCCAAATTGTTCCAATCTCTGCCTATTACCCAGTTCCAAAGTTGCCACTACATTTTTGGGTATCTTTACAGCAGCGCCCCACTCTACTGGTACTAATTTACTGTATTAGTTCATTTTCACGCTGCTGATAAAGACATACTCAAGACTGGGCAATTTATAAAGAAAAAGAGGTTTAATGGGCTCACAGTTCCACCTGGCTTGGGAGGCCTCACAATCATGGCAGAAGGCGAAAGGCACATTTTACCCAGCCTCAGGTAATATCTTATAGCAGTGTGAAAATGGACTAATACAACTTGATAGCACAAAAGGGTGACTATAGTCAAAAACAATTTAATTGTACGTATTGAAATAACTAAAAGAGTATGACTGGATTGTTTGTAACACAACAGATAAATTCTTGAGGGATGGACACCCCATTTTCCATGATATGATTTTTATACATCTCATGTACCCCATAAATATTTACACCTACTATGTACTCACAAAAATCAAAAATTAAAAAAAAAAATAGTTCTCCTGCTCTTTGAAGGACACTATTAAGAAAAGGAAAAGATACTCTGCAGACTGAGAGAAAATATTTGCCAATCACATATCTAACAAAGCACTGGTATCTGGAATATATAAATAAGTCTCCAAACTCAACAATAAGAAAACAAACATCCCAATTAAAAATGGGTAAAAGATTTGAACAAAAGCTTCACCAAAGAAGAAAAATGGATCACAAGTAAGCATACAAAAAGATGCTCACCATCATTAGGGAAATGCAAGTTAAAACCACAATGAGATACCCCTACACACCTTTTAAAATGGTTAAAATAAAATAGACTTACTATACCAAGTATTGGTGAAGTTGTAGAGGAACTAGGGCTCTCAGTACTGTTAACTGGAATATAAAATGGTGTATTCACTTTGGAAAACAATTTGGCAGTTTTATAAAATGTTAAACATATACCTACCACATGACTAAGCCATTCTACCCATAAGTATTTACCCAAAGAAGATGAAATATGTCAATACAAAGACTTGTATATGACGACTTGTATACAAAGACTTGTATACGAAATATGTCAATACAAAGACTTGTATATTTTATGTCAATACAAAGACTTGTATATGAATGTTACAGCAGATTTATGTGTAATAGTCAAAAGGTAGAAAAAATCCAAATTTCAATGACAGGTAAATGGACAAACCAATGTTATTCAGCTTCATATGCAATGGCACACATAGGCTTAAAATAAAGGGGTGGAGAAAAATCTGCCAAGCAAACGGAACACAGGAAAAAGCAGAGATTGCAGTCCTAGTTTCTGACAAAACAGACTTTAAACCAACAAAGATTAAAAAATACAAAGAAGACCACTACATAACAGTAAAGGGTTCCATTCAACAAGAAGATCTAACTCTCCTAAATATATACGCCCTCAACACAGGAGCATCCAGATTCATAAAGCAAGTTCTCAGAAATCTTTAAAGATACTTAGACTTTAAGGATACTTAGACTTCCACACAAAAACAGTGGGAGACTTTAACACTCCACTGACAATATTAGACAGATCATTGAGACAGAAAATTAACAAAACTATTCAGGTCCTGAACTCAGCACTGGATCAAATGGGCCTGATAGATATCTACATAACTTGCTACCCAAAACCAACAGAGTCTACATTCTTCTCATTGCCACATGGCACATACTCTAGAATGGATCACATAATCGGAAGTAAGACACTCCTCAGCAAATGCAAAAAAACCTGAAATCATAACAAACAATTTATTGGACCACAGCACAATCAAATTAGAAATCAAAACTAAGAAATTCACTCAAAACCATACAATTTCATGGAAATTGAATAACCTACTCATGAATGACTTTGGGGTAAATAATGAAATTAGGGCATAAATCCAGGAGTTCTTTGAAACGAATGAGAACAAAGATACAACACACCAGAATCTCCAGAACACAGCTAAGGTAGTGTTAAGAGGGAAATTTATAGCACTAAAATGCCCACATCAAAAAGTTAGAAGGATCTCAAGTTAACAAAGTAATATCACAACTAAAAGAACTGGAGAATCAAAAGCAAACAAATCCCAAAGCTAGCAGAGGACAAGAAAGAACCAAAATCAGAGCTGAACTGAAGGAAATAAAGACACAAAACACCATGCAAAAGACCAGTGAATTCAGGAGCAGATTTTTTGAAAAAATTACTAAAATGGACCACTAACTAGACTAGAAAAGAGAGAAAATTCAAATATACACAGTCAGAAACGACAAGGGGGATATTACCACTGATTCCACAGAAATACAAACAACCATCAGAGAATATTATGAACACCTCTATGCATATAAACTAGAAAATCTAGAAGAAATTGATACATTCCTGGACACATACACCAGCCCGAGAATGAACCGGGAAGAAGCTGAATCCCTGAACAGACCACTAACTCTAAAATTGAGTCAGTAATAAAGAGCCTACCAACTAGGACCAGATGGATTTACAACTAAATTTTACCAGATGTGCAAGTAAGAGCTGGTACAATTCCTTCTGAAACTATTCCAAAAAATTGAGGAGGAGGGACTCCTCCCTAACTCATTCTATGAGGCCAACATCATCCTGATACCCAAACTTGACAGAGATACCACAAGAAAAAGAAAACTTCAGGCCAATATCCTTGCTGAACACTGATGCAAAAATTTTCAACAAAATACTGGCAAACAGAATCTAGCAGCACAGCAAAAAGCTCATCCACCGTGATCAAGTAGGCTTTATCCCTGGGATTCAAGGTTGGTTCAACATATTCAAATCAATGTGTGATTCATCACATAAACATAACCAAAGATAAAAATGGCATGATTATCTCAATAAATGCAGAAAAGGCTTTTAATAAAATTGAACACCCCTTCATGTTAAAAACTCTCAATAAACTAGGTATTGAAGGAACAAGCCTCAAAATAATAAGTGCCATTTACTACAAGCCAACAGCCAGCATTACACTGAATGGGCAAAAGCAGGAAGCAGTCCCCCTTAAAAATCAGCACAAGGCAAGGGTACTGTCTCTCACCACTCTTATTCAGCATAGTATTGGAAATCCTGGCCAGGGTAAGAGGCAAGAGAAAGAAATAAAAGGCATCCAAATAGGAAGAGAGAAAGTCAGACTATACCTGTTTGCAGATAACATGATCCTATATCTAGAAAACTTTATAGTTACAGCTCAAAAGCTTCTTAAACTGATAACTTCAGCAAGGTCTCAGAATACAAAATCAATGTGCAAAAATCAGTAACATTCCTATACAACAACACCAGTCAAGCCAATAGCCAAATCAGGAATGAACTCCCATTCACAACTGCCACAAAAAGAATAAAATACCTGGGGATACAGCTAACTAGGGAGGTGAAAGACCTCTACAAGGAGAACAACAAAACACTGCTCAAAGAAATTGGAGATGACATTAACAAATGAAAAAACATTCAATGTTCATGGATGGGAAGAATCAATGTTGTAAAAATGGCCATACTACCTAAAGCAATTTATAGATTCAGTGTCATTCCCATTAAACTATCATTGACATTCTTCACAGAACTAGTAAAAACTATTTTGAAATTCATATGGAGCCAAAAAAGAGCACCAATAGCCAAGGCAATCCTAAGCAAAAAGAGCAAAGCTGGAGGCATCACACCACTAAACTTCAAACTATACTACGGGACTCCAGTAAGCAAAGCAGCATGGTACTAGTACAAAAACAGACACATAAACCAATAGAACACAATAGAGAACCCAGAAATAAGGCCGTACACCTAAAACGATCTGATCTTCAATAAACCTGACAAAAACAAGCAGTGTGGAAATAATTTCCTCTTCAATAAATGGTGCTAGGATAACTGGCTGAGCATATGCAGAAGACTGAAACAAATAATAGCTCAAGATGGTTTAGACTTAAATGTAAATCCCAAAAGGGTTCTGCAAAGACCTAAAGACAGAAATACCATTCGAGGCAGCAATTCTATTACTAAGTATATACCCAAAGGAATATAAATTGTTCTACCATAAGGACACATGCAAATGTACGTTCATTGCAGCACTACTAACAATAGCAAAGACATGGAGTCAGCCTAAATGCCCTTCAATGATAGACTGGATAAAGAAAATGTGGTACACATACACCATGGAATACCACATAGTCATAAAAAAGAATGAGATCATGTCCTTTGCAGGGACATGGATGGAGCTGGAGGCCATTATCCTTAGCAAACAGTAAACCAAATACTGCATGTTCTTACTTATAAGTGAGAGCTAGAAGATAAGAACACATGGACACACAGAGGGGAATAACAGACACTGGAGCCTATTGGAGGGTGGAGAGTGGGAGGAGGGAGAGGATCAAGAAAATCAACTAATGGGCACTAGTCTTAACACCTGGGTGATGAAATAATCGGTACAACAAACTCCCATGACACAATTTTACCTATGTAGCAAACCTCCCTTTGTACTCTGAACTTAAAAGTTAAAAAATGGAAAATAATAAAATGAATGTTATTGAGTAATAAAAACTGAACAACTGATACATGCAACAACTTCGATGAATGCCAAAACAATTTTTCTGAGTGAAAGAGGCAAGACATTAAAAGGGTACATACTGTATGGTTTCATTTATAGAAATCTCTAGACGCTGTAAAGAAATCTATAGTGAAAGAACACAGATCAGTGGTGCTCTGGAGAATGCCTGGGGAAAGGGTCAGGAAGGGTTATATGTAACAACTTTTGTGGATGACGGATATATTCATTGTCTTGATTGTGCCAATGAGTTCACGAGTATACATATGTCAAAACTTATCAAAGTATACCCTTTAAATATGTATAGTTTATTGTATGTCAATCATTTATCATTAAAGCTTTTTTGACAAAAAAAACCCTTAAACCTCTACTTACCACACAACCCTGAAATTCCACATCTAGATATCTGTGCTAAAGAAATGAAAATGCATTCATACAAAGATTTGTAAACAAATGTTTATAACAGCATTATTTATAACACCCCAAATCTAGAGACAATTCAAATGTTCATCAACAAGTAAATGGATAAACAAAATGTGGTAAATCCACACAATGGAATTCTATTTAACAATAAAAAGCAAAAATCTACTGATATATACCACAGCATGTGTGAATCTCAAAAACACTGTGCTAAGTGAAAGAAGCCAGGTGCAAAATGCTGCATATCATATGATTCCACTTATATACAATTTCTAGAAAAGGCATATTCATAGGGACAGAAAGCGGTTGCCTAAGGTTGGTGATGAAGGCCTTGTAACAGGCATGGGGAACTTTCTTGGGTGATGGAAAAGTTCCCAAACTGGTTTATGTTGATAATTGCACAATTCTATATAAAATTACTACATTTTCTCAATTTTATGGTGTGAAAATTATACCTCAATGGAGTTGTTCCAGAAACAAAAGAACCAGAGGAAGCAGTCAGGTATTGGTGATGTTAATGGTGATTCAGGTTGGAAGCAGCTCAGAAGCATCCCAGCAAATACTTCTCTGACTGACCCTGAGGGTCTGTGTTGGATATTATCTTGAATACTGGCTTTCAAGTAGGGGATTCTTTTTTTTTTTTTTTTTTTTTTTGAGATGGAGTCTCATTCTGTTGCCCAGGCTGGAGTGCAGTGGCAGGGATCTCAGCTCACTGCAAGCTCCGCCTCCCGGGTTCACGCCATTCTCCTGCCTCAGCCTCCCAAGTGGCTGGGATTACAGGTGCCTGCCACCACGCCCGGCTAATTTTTTGTATTGTTAGTAGAGATGGGGTTTCACCATGTTAGCCAGGATGGTCTCGATCTCCTGACCTCATTATCTGCCTGCTTCGGCCTCCCAAAGTGCTGGGATTACAGGTGTGAGCCACCGCGCCTGGCCCAGGTAGGGGATTCTTAAAGATGCAGTCAGCAGGGTAACTCAGGGAGACTTGAGTCTCTAATCTGGTTCTACCTCTTACTAGCTGTGTGATCTTGGGAATTTTTTTTTCTGAATCTCAGTTTTCTGATCTTTCAAATGTGTTTCACAATACCTATTTCATGGTATTAAATGAGATAATATATATAGAACTGCCTGTAGAGTGTGGATCTACATTTTCTTGTATGTATGGGGCCCTTGTCTATGTAAGCAATCTGATTTTAAAAGTGTATTACAAAATTCATTGGTCCATATGGAGTATAATGATTTCTCAAAGAATATTTAGAATAATTCTTAGAGAAAAAGTACTTACCTATTTGTTTAATATTCAATTTATGCATATGAAGACTCTTTGCAGTGTCCAGGCACTATCTCTTCTGGTTCAAGTCCAGAAATCTCCACTTTAAGCTCATTGTTTCTGTTCTTTGGCAAATGTGCCATTCCTGGTTAACATCATATCTCCTGTCATAAATCAGTAGCAATGCTGTTCTTATGCATAATATTATGGCTCTTTGGAACCTATTTATATTAAAACGATATAGATCTTCTTGCTTCCATATGTTCCTAACACCATTTATTTAATGCTGCTTCATATCATTACTTGTGACACTTTATCATTCAGAGGGCTTCCCTTGAATATTGCATTCCAATTGCTCTGTCAGACATTCTTATGCTGTTTTGTTGTTTATGGTACCACAAGTCTTACCCACAGTGTGCAGAAAAATGTGAGAATAGCATAAATATAAACCAATGCATTTTCCAACAGTGTTTACTTTTGAACTCTTCAGGTTTTAATTACTCCACTCCTACAATATGATATCTTTCATTCTTAACTGTACCCTGGCCTTCCATGTACTGCCACCAGAGAGAAGGATAGGCAAGAATCTTGTGGGCAAAGTAACGAGAGTGGTTCTGTTCATGCAAGGAATATCCATCACTCATCCTGCATTACTTAAGACCTACCAAGAAGAGCACGATGTCACCACATCATTTGAAGGAAAGAGAGGACATTGATCAGGAAGGCCCAATGGCGTTGTTGGGAAAAAGTCTCAAAAGCTCTCAGAGGAGATAGGATGGCTGTTTCACATACAGCACAAAGTCTGCAGAAAGGATTGAGATGACTACTCTGGATATCAGAATTGGGAATGCGCACAGGCTAAAGAATGCCTGCTATCACCCCTGATGACTTCAAGTATCATAAATGGGAGGTGACACTGTTGTCAGAATGTGGATGGGTGATAGCCAATGCACAGGCTCACACACAGCTCAAGCCCAAGGGTCTAGGGTGGCACTGAAAACATACTAAGTGTTTAACAGAATGCCTGGCAAATTGTAAATGCTGATTCTATCTTAGCTAATTTTTTCTTATCAATAGTTTAATATAATAGTTTAAAGTAACAATTAATGACCTTTTATAACAAAATAAGAATTTGTGATAAAGTCTGTTGACACTAAAGAAAACAAGGCAGAGATTTAGAAAGGGATGCTGGCTACTCAAGTAGAGTTTCATAAAATATCATTCCATCAGTAGGGTACCATTGTCTAGGGTCTCAATCTGGTTAGTGCTCCCAGAGTTGATCAGATTCTCTGGGTTTTATCCAGACTAGCTGTATTAGTTTCCTGTGGCTGCTCTGACAAATTACCCCAAATATTCTGGCTTAAAACACAGTTCTGGAGGCCAAAAGTTGGAATTCATTCCTGTCTCTTGCAGATTCGGGTGGCTGCCAGTATTCCCTAGCTTGTGGATGCCTCACTTCAAACTTCAAAGCTCTCTCTGTTCCATCTTCATATTGTCTTCTCCTTTATGTGTATCAATACTTCTGTCTCTCCCTTATAAGGACACTTGTGATTGCATTTAGGGAGGGCTCACCTGGATGATCCAGGATAATACCTCTATCTCAAGATCCTTCACTTAGTTATATCTGCAAAGATCCTTTTTCCAAACAAGGTCACGTTTATAAGTTTCATGGATAAGAACCAGATATCTTTTGGGGGGTTATTATTCAGTCTGTTACACTATGTAAACTCACAACAGTTTCATATATATAAGCTAGAATGCCAATGTATACATTTATAAGAGAACTAATACTATTACACAGACTCAGACTTGTGTCATCTTATTGGCACATTCTCTTTCCTATAGGAAACCTCATGGGAAACCAAATAACTCTCAAGGAACTGTTGCTTGATGAACCTGTAATTAGAGGAATTGGGGGGTATGGTCTGTCTTCTTGAATGACACTATCTGGAGCCCTGGTGCAGTTATCTTCAGTGTGGGGTGAAAATATTTAAGTATCCCAGATTTTGGGATCATCAGTCAGGACCTCTTTATTGAAGAAAGGGCTAGAGACATATAGATAGGCATCTGTGCAATCTGCTGAACATGCACATGGAGATTTTCAATAGTAAGATTTCCCAGCTGCTGCTACTTCCAGCACCCAGAAAATGTTTAATGGTATGCTGTAGGAGATGTTATGAACACGCACAATGTGTGTATGGCAGGGAGGGGTGACTATTTTCAATTCTGGCTTTCCTGTCAGGGATACAGAATGCTCCATCTTTGACAATAGAATATGGCTCATAGACAAAAAAGACGTAGGTGCAGGATAGATCATGGAGGGGAGCCAAAGAAACAGAGAAGTGAGTGACAAATAAATGAATGAATGAACAAACATAGGAGGTTCAGCATCCATTGTTTTTCCTGGGTTAATTAGCAATATTAAAACCTCAAGTTTTGTAAGGCTTATTGGTAGGAGGGCTCTTTTATGGGAATTTTGTGCAAACACATTAAGAGTTAGGTGGGTGGTTTTTTTTTTGTTTTGTTTTGTGTTTTTAAAGAGTCTCGCTCTGTTGCCCAGGCTGGAGTGCAGTGGTGCAATATCGGCTCACTGCAACCTCCACCTCCCAGATTCAAGCGATTCTCCTGCCTTAGCTTTCTGAGTAGCTGGGACTACAGGTGCGTGCCACCATGCCCGGCTAAATTTTGCATTTTTAGTAGAGATGGAGTTTCACTATGTTGGCTAGGCTGGTCTCGAACTCCTGACCTCGCAATCCGCCCACCTCGGCCTCCCAAAGTGCTGGGATTACAGGTGTGAGCCACCGCGTCCAGCCAAGAGTTAGGGTTTTGAAGCAAGAAGTGCACATCTCTGGGCAGAGAACATAGGCGCAGGGTGTACTTCTGGGATCACCTTTCAAATTGACCACTTTTGCCCAAGTCTTTGTTCCATAGCCTGCATGTGGAGAAGTCCAAACTAAGACAGGGGCCAGTCTCACTTGAGTCAACTAAATTGAAGGGACGTGGTATTTCCAAGTAAAAACAGGAAATGCATTCTGAGCAAACCTAGATATCTGATTTCACTGCAGGAATTTTGCCAACTTCATTGTTCCTATCCTACAGAGAATATTAGCATCAGTATCCTTTGCTTCTAGCCCTGGCCATTCTCCTTACCATAGAAACCCCCTGGTAACTAGAGAGTCCAAGTTAGAGTGTGGAATGGATTTGAAGAAAGCCCATTCTTTCACCTCATAAAACAAAAGATGAACAGTTGTCTTAGTCTATTTGGGCTGCTATAACACAATGTTTTAGACTGGGTGACTTAGAAACAACAAAAAATGTATTTCTCACAATTCTGGAGACTGAGAAGTCCAATATCAAGTCAATGGCAACTTTGGTGTCTGATGAAGGCTACCTCTCTGCTTCGTAGACGGCATCCTCTTGCTGCATCCTCACATGGTTGAAGGGTCTAGCTAGCTAGCTCTCTGGAGTCCTTTATATAAGGGTACTAATTCCATTCATGAGGACAGAGACATCATGATATAATCACCTCCCAAAGATCCCACCTTCTAATACTATCACATTAGGCTTCAACATACTAATTTTGGGGTGGGGGACACAAACATGCAAATCACAACAATAGTCAAAATACAGTTTTAGTGGACAGTGGCTCAGTGGTGTCATTTCCCGATCCCTGAAGATCAACTTTACAATCAGGCAATTATCTGTAGTTAATGGAAAATTTAACAAAGTATGAAAAAAAAAAAGCCACTTTGCAGATATATGGGATAGCTTACTTTGATGTCAACAGCAAGATTCAGACAATATGTTCTTGTTTTTTTCCTTTTATAAAATAGTCCAGAGAGATCTAGAACTCAATACTCAGAATACTATGTGGTTAATTACTAAGCTTACTATGGCAGAGATTCCCACCTTCTTAATTACCAGAACCTTGTATTAATGGGAGAACAATGAGCCTGGCTAAAAACTACCCTCTCTTACAGAAAGGGGCAGCCAACAAAATGTAATAGAATTGTGTGGCATTCCATGGAAAGCTCCTTAAAGGGTGCTGATTCAATTGGGAAATGTACTTTTTCTTCTCCTTCTCCATTTACTCCTTTCTGATGCCTAGATTACTGGAACTCTAGAAGCCATCTTGGACAATTCGGCAGTTTGAAAATGGAAGCTGTGTTCCATGGAAGAGCAGAGAGTAAAGGGGCTTCAGTCTCTGACAACTGTAGACTTGCCATACCAGCTCTAAATAACTCATCACCACCACACTTCTATTATAAGAAAAAGAAATTTGTATTGTGTTTAAGACATTGTTACTTGGGTTTTATGTTGCATTCAACCAAATCTGCCCCTAGCTGATACACACATACACGTAACATCAGAAAACAACAGTTGAAAACTTGCTCAAACTTATTGAGGGGGAAAGCAATGTATATGCTTGCACAATGCGAGTATACTTCCGTGGTGAACATAATTATGGCCTGTATGAACACATCTGGAAGCATAACCACAGTTTAATAATACTGTGTGTTTGAGAGTGTGGTAAAATTCAACAACAGAAAACTGAGAAGGGGAACTTTCATGAATTGAATGATTTTTTTTTCTTCCAAAACTCATATTTTAAAGCCCTAATCCCCAATGTGATGGTATTAAGAGGCGGGGCCCTTGGAAAGTAATTAGGTTTTGGTGAGGTCATGAAGGTGGGGTTCTCATGATAGGATTAGTGCTCTTATAAGAAGAGATCAGAGAGCTAGCTCTCTCTCTCTGTCTCTGCTATGTGAGGACATAACATTAAGGCAGTCATCTACAAGCAAGAAAGAGGGTACTCACTAGAACCTGACTATATTGGCACCCTGATCTTAGACTTCCCAGCATCTAGAACTGTGAGAAATAAATGCCTGCTGTTTGAATCCCCCAGTCTATAGGGTATTTCATTACAGTAGGCTGAGCTAAGACAGAAACATGCCAGGTTTTAATTTTTTTCTCCCCCTTGAGTATCCTAGACTCATAGATATTATATAGTTTGAAGGAAACCTACTAAGCATCTATTTTAATTTTCTCACCTTAGAAATGAGGCAACCCAAGTTGTTTTCTATTTTAACTGTCATCAAGTCCTTTTCTTTCCTCTCCTCTCCTCTCTTTTCCTTTTCTTTTTTCTGACACAGAGTCTCACTCTGTCGCACAGACTGGAGTGTAGTGGCATCTGCAACCTACGCCTCCTGTATTCAAGCAATTCTCCTGCCTTAGCTTCCCAAGTAGCTGGGATTACAGGCACCCGCCACTGGGCCTGACTAATTTTTGTATTTTTAGTAGAGACGGGGCTTCGCCACGTTGGCCAGGCTGGTCTCAAACTCCTGACCTCAAGTGATCTGCCCACCTCGGCCTCCCAAAGTGCTGGGATTATAGAAGTGAGCCACCATGCCCGGCCACTGTCATCAAGTTCTGCATATCTTTCCTGGCAATATGACAGATCTATCTCCTCTTCTTTATGTCCACTCCTGACACAACAGCTTTCACCACCGTATTTCACCACCACCACCATCAATCAATTGCAGTCAGTCACACTTTTCCTTAGCCCTAAATTTTACCCTTCCATGTTTGACGGTGCCCAGAGAAAGCACTTACATCAATCTTTACTATCTCAATGGGCTCAATCATCTCAATAATGGATCCATCAGATTTAGCTGTCCTCTTGTACACTCAGGCAACATTTCAATTTGCTCATGCCAAAATGATATCTAGTTGTAAAAGACGATCACAACTGTTGGGAAGCCTTTTTAATGGAAGAGAATGTACTTGAGTTGTCTCTGGGTGACTGAGAACCAAGTGGTGGATGAACACAGCTGCCAGACAAAGCTTCGATGAGCCACAAAGGGGCAAATAAGCAGGAGAAGGTTGAGACAGGAAGAAAAGGGCATAAAAGAGTGGAAGTGTGTGTAAGAACTGCCACTTCCAGAGGGAAACAGGATTCACTACACTTGCCTTTGATTATACTTTGTCTACCAGGTGCTCGTTTCTCTCCTCTGCCAATTCAAATTATGTGACATCTACCAAGAAGAAAGTCAAGTCCTACTCTTCTCTCCATTGCAGCTTCAGGTATTTAGCTCTTCCATTTTCTTCCATTCCATAGTATATTTTGACTGTAGGAAACATTTGACTTGGGGTTTTATTCAATTTACTATTTTGTTATATAGACTTTTTTTTTGCAGCATTATTGTTTGAGATATGCAAAGCCCATTTCTTTCAAACAACATTGAAGTTTATGAAGTCTGGTGGTGTGTCATATTTTTTTTTGATATCACAACATGGTTTGACATTAAGAAAGTGCCAAAGAGATAGGCTGAGATTATCCAAATGTACTTGAGATTATCTCAATACAGACAAGATATATTTAACATATATAAATATATACAGGTGTAAAAATTTCCTTCAGTGTAAAATTCTCTTCAACATAATAAATTTCATATGTGAAGTATTTTATTAATAAAATTTAGCATTGTGTAGGTGTTAAAAATATAAACACCCAAATCGTTTTAAAAAGCAGAAATTATAGTCAACATTATTTTCACTAATAGGTGGGCAAGGACGTAGGGACTCTGGTCACACATGATTTCTCTTCCATGAAAATTTATTGTATATATATCACCAAAGCAGTTTCAAATTAGGTGGTCAGTCAAATCATGAAAGTAGCCTTGTTATGTAATTTTAACAGTTTGATGGTACTCCTTAAAATGAGATTCTGCCTGGAATACTACATTTTATAATGTTTTCTTTGCATTATTAACTACAACATCTGTGGAAGCATATTCTATGAATTGATGTTAATGAGTTTTACATTTAAAAGGAATTTGTTAGGTCAAACATGTTTGGGAAAGTTAAATAGACATCTCAGTGCCTTTTATATATTCATGTGCATTTTGATTCTCCAAGAAGAAATATGTTACGTTCCTCAAACTACTTCAAATCATGGCTTGATGGAGCCTAAGATAGTCATAGGGACAGGCTGCATGTAGAGACAGAGATACCTAGAGAAATCCAGTTGTTCTAGCTATCCAAGCACTGACACCGGACATGTGAGTAATGAAATCATCTTAGACATTCTAACTCCAGCCGAAGTGATGTGAAGAAGAATCAAGTAGTCCAACCAATAACTAGAGCTGTATTCCCAGAATTATGGCCCCAGAACAGCCATGCCACCTTTCCTCAGCCATTCAAGCCACTTAAGCCAAGACCATGGACCAAGAATTTGTGGAAACCAGAGAAAATAATTTTCAAGATGGTGCTATTCACGTTTTACTTTTTTGATTCTTATCCAGGATAACATGAACTAAAGCACTTTTTAAAAATCTGTCTCCGTGCCATCTACTTAGCCTACCCTGTATGGCCAGTGAAAAGGAAATATTTTGGAGGCCCTTGAATGAAAGCAATTTCAAGGGAGGGTAGATAGATACTTAAGGTCCATAAAATCTAGACTCTTGAATGCTTATCTCTTTAATCATGTTTCTTTTCTTCTTCTTTTTAGTTATTCAGTTAAATATCCAAGGCTATATTTCTCTCAAGATTGATATATATATATAAATTTTTGGCAAGATTGGTGATAAAAAGCAAAGATACAAAAAAGGATGATAAAGAATGCAGATATTAGAAAAATTATAAAATGATGTTTTGAAAAACTTTGCCGATACATTTCAAAATTTAGGTAAAATATTTACATTCCTAGAAAGTTATCTTAGTTCTTTGTGTGCTGTGATAATAGGATACCTGAGACTGAGTAATTTATGATGAACAGAAATTTGTTGTCTCACAGCTCTGAAGGCTGGGAAGTCCAAGACTGAGGGGCCGACATCTGCCAAGGGCCTTCTTGTCACATTATCACATGGAGGAAGGGCAGTGAGAAGTGAGAGAGAGCAAGAGGTGGAACTCACAGCTTCAAGCCTTCTTTATAGTGACATTAACCCATTCATGAGGGTGGAGCCCTCATGACCTAACCATCTCTTAAGTTCTTACTCCCACAACACTGTTGCATTGGTGAGTAAGTTTCTGACACATGCTTTTTCGGGGACACATTTAGTTTAAACCACAGCAGAAGATATAATCACTAAAATTGACTCAAGACATAAAATGCCTAAATTTGTAGGTACAAAACTCTTCTCACAAAGAAGACACAAGGACAACGCAGTTTTATAGGTCATTTCAATAAACTACAAATAACAAATACACTTATATAACCAGTTCCAGGGGAAAATTTTCCAATTTTTTTAAGAGACTAGTATAAGCTTGATATCAAAACCTTACCCTGATAACATGAGAAAGGAGAGTTATAGTGCTATCTCATTGATTAATACAGATACAAAATCATAAATGAAACATTATTAAATAGAATACTATAATATGTAATAAAGATTACACAACATGACCAAAGTTGGCTTATCCCAGCACTGTAAGGTTGGTTTAAATCTAATAAAAAGTTCATATTAACAGATTAAATAAAAAGTTTTTTAATCCTTTGAATATATGTGAAAAGCTGTTTAATGTAATTCAAAAACCATTCCTGATATAAAAAAGTATTAAAGTAGAAACATAAGATAAGGCCGCTAATCCCATAAAGGTCATTAAAGAAAACTGAGAGCAAACTTTATACTTAATATAAGAATGTTGAAAGCATATTATTAAACAGTAGGAACAAAATAAAGGCCTCCGTTATCACCACTTCTATATTTAGAATTATTCCAACCAGCACAGTAAAGAAAAGGAATTAAATATGTGAAGACTCAAAAAGAAAAAAAGAAAATCATTATTTCTCTGAGATGAGATTATTGTCTTTATTGAAAACCTAATTTATTAGAATTTATAAATAATTTAACAAGATGCCAAAATCTAAAATTAGTACTCAAGAATAAATTGCCCTTATACAAAATGTATTCAAGATGAATAATAGACTTAAATGTGAAGAATAAAACTACAAAACATTTAGAAGAAAACATAAAAGAAAATATGCATGGCATTAGGTTTGGAAATGAGTTTTTAGATATGATATCAAAAGTATGACCCATAAAATAAAAAATTGATAAATTAGACCTTTCCAAAATTAAAAACATTTGCTCTGTGAAAAACATAGTTAAGAGAATGAAAAGAAATGCCACAGAAAGGGAAAATATTTGCAAATCACATATCTGATAAAGAAATTTTACCTGTAACATACTTGAAGCACTTAAATTTGATCATAAGCAAACAAACAACTGAATTTTTAAATAATGGACACGCCTGTAATCTTAGCACTTTGGGAGGCCAAGGAGGGTGAATCACCTGAGGTCAGGAGTTCAAGACTAGCCTGGCCAACATGGTGAAACCCCATCTCTACTAAAAAAACAACTTAACAAGTTGTTAAGTGAGTACATGTAGAATCTGATTTTCTATTCCTGCATTAATTCACTTAGGATAATGGCATCCAGCTGCATCAATGCTGCTGCAAAGGACATAATTTTGTTCATTTCTATGGCTGTGTGGTATTCTATGGTGTATATATATCGCATTTTCTTTATCCAGTCCACCATAACTGGGCACCATTGTTGATTCCATGTCTTTGCTATTGTGAACAGTGCTGTGATGAACATATGAATGCGTGTATCTTTTTGAAAGAATTATTTATTTTCCTTTGGGTATGTACCCAGTAATGAGATTCCTGAGTCGAATGATAGTTCCATTTTTAGTCCTTTAGGAAATCTCCAAACTTCTTTCCACAGTGGCTGAACTAAACTACATTCCCACCAGCAGTGTACAAGTGTTCCCTTTTCTCCGTAACAAAAAATCTGTTATTTTTTGACTTTTTAGCAATAGCCATTCTGGTTTGAGATGATATTTCATTGTGGTTTTGATTTGCACTTCTCTAATGATTAGTAAATTTGGGCAATTTTTCATGTTTCTTGGCTGCTTGTATGTCTACTTTTGAGAAATGTCTGTTCATGTCCTTTGTCCACTTTTTTTTATTATTATACTTTAAGTCCTAGGGTACATGTGCACAACGTGCAGGTTTGATACATAGGTATACATGTGCCATGTTGGTTTGCTGCACCCATTAACTCGTCATTTACATTAGGTATTTCTCCTAATGCTATCCCTCCCCCAGCTCCCCACCCCCTGACAGGTCCTGGGGTATGATATTCCCCACCCTGTGTCCAAGTGTTCTCATTGTTCAACTCCCACCTGTAAGTGAGAACATGTGGTGTTTGGTTTTTTGTCCCTGTGATAGTTTGCTCAGAATGATGGTTTCCAGCTGCATCCATGTCCCTGCAAAGGACATGGAACTCATCCTTTTTTATGGCTGCATAGTATTCCATGGTGTATATGTGCTGCATTTTCTTAATCCAGTCTATCATTGATGGACATTTGCATTGGGGTTGTCTTTTGCTTATTTATTTGTTTGAGTTCCTTATATATTCTGGATGTTAGATCTTTGTTACATGTATGGTTTGTGGGTATTTCCTCCCATTCTGTAGGTTGTGTGTTTATTCTGTTGATAGTTTCTTTTGCTGTGAAGAAGCTCTGCAGCTTAAATAGGTCCCACTTGTCGGGCAAAGGATATGAATAGACACTTCTCAAAAGAAGACATTCATACAGCCAACAGACACATGAAAAAATGCTCATCATCACTCGCCATCAGAGAATTGCAAATCAAAACCACAATGAGATACCATCTCACACC
>NW_012114888.1:2199011-2202262 GCF_000951035.1 Colobus angolensis palliatus | reverse complement strand
GAGTTAATGGGTGCAGCACACCAACATGGCACATGTATACATATGTAACAAACCTGCACGTTGTGCACATGTACCCTAGAACTTAAAGTATCATAATAAAAAAAAATAGGTCCCACTTGTCAATTTTTGATTTTGTTTCACTTGCTTTTGAGGATTTGGTCATAAATTCTTTGCCAAAGCTTATATCCAGAAGGGTATTTCCTAGGTTTTCTTCTAGGATTCTTATAGTTAAGTGCTTACATTTAAGTTTTGAATCCATTTTGAGTTAATTTTTGTAAGTGGTGACAGGTGGGGGTCCAGTTTCATTCTTCTGCATATAATTAGTTAGTTATCTCAACACCATTTATGAAATAGGGAGTTCTTTCCTCACTGCTTATTTTTGTTGACTTTGTCAAAGATCAGTTGGTGGTAGGTGTGATTCTGGGTTCTGTATTCTATTCCATTGGTCTATATGTATGTTTCTGTGCCCATATCACACTGCTTTGGTTACTGTAGCCTTTGATGTTGGGTAATGTGATGCCTCCAGATTTGTTCTTTTTGATCAGGATTGCTTTGGCTATTTGGGCTCTTTTTTGCTTGTAAGCGAGTTTTAAAATAGTTTTTTTCTAATTTTGTGAAAAATGATGTTGGTAGTTTGACAGGAACAGCACTGAATCTGTAGGTTGCTTTGGGCAGTATAGACATTTTAATGATATTGATTCTTCCTATTCATGAGCATGGGATGTTTTCCCATTTGTTTGTGTTATCTCTAATTTATTTGATCAGTGTTTTATAATTCTCATTGTAGATATCTTTCTCCTCTTTGGTTAGCTGTATTCCTAGACATTTTATTATTTCTGTGGCTACTGTGAATGAGATTGCATTCTTGATTTGGTTCTCAACTTGGACATTGTTGGTGTATAGAAATGCACCTAGTTTTGTACATTAATTTTGTATCCTGAAACTGCTGAAATTGTTTATCAAATCTAGGAGGTTTTTGGCAGAGACTATGGGGTTTTCTAGGTACAGAATCAGATTGTCTGCAAACAGAGATAGTCTGACTTCTTCTCTTTCTATTTGGATGACCTTTATTTATTTCTCTTGCCTGATTGCTTTGGCTAGGACATCCAGTACTATGTTGAATAGCAGTGGTGAGAATGGGCATTCTTGTCTTGTTCTGGTTCTCAAGGGGAATGTTTCCAGCTTTTGCCCATTCAATTTGATGTTGGCTGTGGGTTTGTCATAGATGGTTCTTACTATTTTGAAGTATGTTCCTTTGATGCCTAGTCTGTTGAGGGTTTTTATCACGAAGGGATGTTAAATTTTATCGAAAACTTTTTCTGCATCTATTGAGATGATTATGTGATATTTGTTTTTTATTCTGCTTATGTGGTGAATCACATTTATTGATTTGCATATGCTGAACCAAACTTGCATCCTAGAAATGAAGCCTACTTGATTGTGATGGATTGAAGTTTGATGTACTGCTGGATTTGGATTTCTAGTAGTTTGCAGAGGAATTTTGTATCTGTGCTCGTCAGGGAGCAATATACAACTATATTGGCCTATAGTTTCCTTTTTTCATTGTGTTTTTGCCAGATTTTGGTATCTGGGTGATGATGGTTTCATAGGGTGAGTTAGGGAATAATCCCTCCTCCCTGATTTTTTGGAATAGTGGTGTAAGTGGTCACTAAGAGTGGCACCAGCTCTTTATATATCTGGTAGAATTTGTCTGTGAATTCACCTGGTCCTGGGCTTCTTTTGATTGGTAGGGTTTTTAAAATTATTATTACTGACTCAATTTCAGAACTTGTTATTGGTCTGTTCAGAGTTTTAATTTCTTCCAGATTCAGTGTTGGGAAGTTGTGTGTTTCCAGGAATTTATCCATTTTCTCTAGATTTTCTTGTTTGTGTGCACAGAGGTGTTCAGAGATACTCACATCTCTGAGTAACTTCTGTGTTTCTATAGAATTGGTTTTAATGTTGTCTTTGTCATTTATGATTGTGCTTATTTGAATCTTCTCCTTTGTTTCTTTGTTAATCTAGCTAGTGTTCTATTGATCTTGTTTATCCTTTCAAAGAACCAATTTTTGCTTTCATTGATCATTTGCATAGATTTGGGGGTCTCAATTGCATTCAGTTCTGTTCTGGTTTTAGTTATTTATTTTCTTCTGCTAACTTTGGGGTTAGTTTTTGTTTTTCGAGTTCCTCTAGGTATGATGTTAGACTGTTGGTTTGAGGTCTTTCTAACTTCTTGATGTAGGTGTTTAGCACTATAAACTTTCCTTTTTACACTAGTTTTGCTGCATCCCAGAGATTTTGGTATGTTGTGTCCTGGAAAATAGTAAAATGGTTTTTGACTGGAAATTTTATATTTAAAGACAAAAAGAACTATAAATAAACATTGTATTCTGGTTGGGAATTTTTTTCCCATAAGGTTAAGGGTTAGCATTTCTGAAACCACTTCATATGCACAGTAGGATTGATCAAATAAGTAACTATATTAAAGCAAATGAGTCCACAAAAAAGAGCCCGCATTGCCAAGACAATCTTAAGCCAAAAGAACAAAGCTGGAGGCATCACGCTACCTGACTTCAAACTATACTACAAGGCTACAGTAACTAAAATAGCATAGTACTGGTGCCAAAACAGAGATATTGACCAATGAAACAGAACAGAGGCCTCAGAAATAATACCACACAGATACAACCATCTGATCTTTGACAAACCTGACAAAAACAAGAAATGAGGAAAAGAGTCCCTATTGAATAAATGGTGCTGGGAAAACTGGCTAGCCATATGTAGAAAGCTGAAACTGGGTCCCTTCCTTACACCTTATACAAAAATTAATTCAAGATGGATTAAAGACTTAAATATTAGACCAAAAACCATAAAAACCCTAGAAGAAAACCTAGGCAATACCATTCAGGACATAGGCATGGGAAAGGACTTCATGTCTAAAACAACAAAAGCAATGGCAACAAAAGCCAAAATTGACAAATGGGATTTAATTAAACTAAAGAGCTTCTGCACAGCACAAGAGACTACCATCAGAGCAAACAGGAAACCTGCAGAATGGGAGAAAATTTTTGCAATATACTCATCTGAACAAAGGGCTAATATCCAGAATCTACAAAGAACTCAAATAAACTTACAAGAAAAAAAACAAACAACCCCATCAAAAAGTGGGCGAAGGCTGGGTGCAGTGGCTCAAGCCTGTAATCCCAGCACTTTGGGAGGCCAAGATGGGCGGATCACGAGGTCAGGAGATC
>NW_012114888.1:2185733-2198637 GCF_000951035.1 Colobus angolensis palliatus | reverse complement strand
AGAAAATGTGGCACATCATATACACCATGGAATACTATGCAGCCATAAAAAGGATGAGTTCGTGTCCTTTGTAGGGACATGGATGCAGCTGGAAACCATCATTCTCAGCAAACTTTCGCAAGAACAGAAAACCAAATAACCCGTGTTCTTACTCATAGGTGGGAATCAAACAATGAGATCACCTGGACACAGGAAGGGGATCATCACACACCAAGTCCTATTGTGGGGGGCTGGGAGGGATAGCATTAGGAGATATACCTAATGTAAATGACGAGTTAATGGATGCAGCACACCAACATGGCACATGTATACATATATAACAAACCTGCACATTGTGCACATGTACCCTAGAACTTAAAGTATAATAATAATAAAAAAAGAAAATGTTGCACGTATATGCCATGGAATACTATGTAGTCATAAAAAAGGATGAGTCCATGTCCTTTGTAGGGACAGGGATGAAGCTGTAAACCATCATTCTCAGCAAACTATTGCAAGGACAAAAAACCAAACACTGCATGTTCTCACTCCTAGGTGGGAATTGAACAATGAGAACACTTGGACATAGGAAGGGGAACATCACACACCGGGGCTTGTCGTAGGGTGGGGGGGGGAGGGATAGCATTAGGAGATATACCTAATGTAAATGACCAGTTAATGGGTGCAGCATACCAACATGGCACATGTATACATATGTAACAAACCTGCACGTTGTGCACATGTACCCTAGAACTTAAAGTATTAAAAAAAAAAAAAAAGCTAATGAGCCCAGATTTCACACTGTCAAAGAAAGAAGTTACAAGTAAATGGAGGGGTGGGGGAGGACAGAATGAATCCTGTGGTGCTACAGTAGAGTCAGAGATATCAGTATGAGCTCATGTTGATAGATAGATATACATAAAAATAGAAATAAAAACAAATATAGATGTATATTTGTATACCTGGGTTTGAGTGTGTGGGGGTTTGTAATTTTTTAGCTCTGAGAGATCCTAGAAGCAGTAACATTTCAATAGTAACAGGTATGCCTAGCACCAAGATCTTCGTTTTAAAATACCACCCTTCACTAAAAGGAACCACAGCTCATTGGAGAATGGCTACTTTTAATGCTAAAGGAAGGAAAATACCTTATCCATTTTGTAGTATTAGAAAGTAAGGAAGGGCTAAAAAAAGGGAGGGGGTTAGGAGTGGAGGCATGTCATAAGAACACAGGAGCCAAACTGAAAGAGTGTCAATAACCAATTGAGGAACACAAAAATAATGATAATAATGATAGTGTTGGGTTATAACTTTAAGGATAAAATTATCCATGAGTCCACCTTGATATAAATAAATGATCAAAGATATGAATAATGGAGAAGAAAGGACAAATCTTCATTAAAGAATAATAATTCCAATTAATGAGTATAAAAGAAATGAAGAAAACAGATTATCAGCATTAGAAACACCACAGTGATGACCGCCATAGGTAGTATCTGTTGATGAATGCTAAATTGGTGGACAAAACTTTAAGGAGAAAAGTATTTGTATAGTCTCCAAGTATTTCTCCCCAATTTAGTAATTACTCTGGTGGACTTAATACATTACCACAATTTTTTTTTCATACTCCTTCCTCAAGGAGGTGGAGTTGAATTTCTTCCCCTTGAATGTGACTGAACTTAATGACTCACTTTTAACAAACTGAACACGGAAAAAAATAATGAATTTACTGTGAAGAAACCTGGCAGACACCACCTTAACCAAATAATAAAGTCTAATATCACCAATGATAAGTTAATGCCATGTACTCCTTGAAATGAGGTAATGAGAAGGGCACTTTCCCTTATGCTGAATTCTTCCTCCAAATCTATAACTCAAGTCTAATCTTGAGAAAACATCTTACAAATCCAAATTGTGAAACAGTCTATAAAATACCTAGCCAGCACTCTTTCAAAAGGGTTAAGGTCATGAAAGAGAAGCAAAACCAAGAAGCTGCTACACATTGGAAGAGACTAGGGAGACAACGTGATTAAATACAAGGTGGTACCCTGCATGTGATCTTCAAACAGATAGAAAGACATTGGCAGAAAAACTGAGAAAATCTAAATAACACACATAATTTAGTTGACAGTATTGAACTAATGTTAATTTCTTAGTTTGATAATTGTGCCGTGGTTATGTAAGATGTTGTATTAGTCTGTTTTCATGCTGCAGACATGAAAGCATTTCATGCTTTCTGACATACCCAAGACTGGGATGAAAAAAAGGTTTAATCAAACTTACAGTTCCACATGGCTGGGAAGGCCCAGAATCATGACTGGAGGCAAAAGGCACTTCTTATATGGCAGTGGCAAAAGAAAATGAAGAGGAAGCAAAAGCAGAAACTCCTGATGAACGCATCAGATCTTGTGAGATTTATTCACTACCACGAGAACAGCATGGGAAAAAGACCAGCTCCTGTGATTCAATTGTCCCTCCCACAATATGTGGGAATTCTGAGAGATACAATTCAAGTCGAGATTGGGTGAGGACACAGACAAACCATATCAGATGTGAACATTAGGCAGGGGGAAGGGTATATGGGAATTCTATATACTATGAATGTAACTCTTCTATAAATCTCAAATTATTTCAAAATAAAAAGTTTAAAATTTCAATAACATTTCTATATTCCAGTGACGGAAAATGAACTTAGCATTAAAACCCTGCAGTTCCTAGAAAAAAAAGTAGTTAAAAGGATGTAATATATTTATTGTGAAAATAAAATACTATATTGAAAGTCATTTAAACAGTTCTAAGTGGAAACTGTAGTCATGGGTAGGAAGACTTAATATTGTGATGATATCAATTTTCCTCCAGTTGATCAACAGATTCAGTGGAATTGCAACCCAAACCCAGCAGGCATGTGTGTGTGTGTGTGTGTATGTAACTTGACAAAATGATTTAAAACAAATATGAAAAAACAAAGTGTAAAAATAGCCAAAACACCCCTAAAGAGAAAATATTCTTACTAGATACCAATAATTAGCTATAATACTTATGGCACTGTATATAGTATTGTTAAAATGATAGACTAATAGACAGAATAAGATGCCTAGAAACAAACCCTGCCCAACTTTATACTGCCTAAAAGGAAGATATCAATATAAGGACACAGAAAGATTTATAGCAAAAAGATTAAAAAGTATACACCAAAAGAAAATAAGGTAGCCAAAATAATATTATACAACATGCAATTCAAGGCATGAAGAATTGTTTGAGATAGAGACATTTCATACCAATAAATAGGAGAAACGAATAAAAGCTATTATTGTATACACCCAGTAACATACCTGAAAAGTATATAAAGCAGAAATGTACAGAAATAGAAAAATCCATAATTAACATTAACAAATTTATCAGTGCCTGATAGTACAAGCAAATGAAAAATAAAACAGTAAAGATATAGCAGTTGCTCACCAAGAAGCAGCTTCTCTGCTCCTTCTGGAATCTCCGCCTGGTTCAGCCTGCCTGCCTCCACTCCTGCCTCCGCCATGTCCACCAGGGTGACCCAGAAGTCCTACAAGATGTCCACCTCTGGCCCCTGGGCCTTCAGCAGCTGCTCCTAGACAAGTGGGCTCGGTGCCCACATCAGCTCCTCAAGCTTCTCCCGAGTGGGCAGCAGCAGCTCCCGGGGTGGCCTGGGCAGAAGTTATGGTGGGGTCAGTGACATGGGAGGCCTCACCACCATCACAGTCAGCCAGAGCCTACTGAGCCCCCTTCACCTGGAGGTGGACTCCAACATCCAGGCTGGGCACACCCAGGAGAAGGAGCAGATCAAGATCCTCAACAACAAGTTTGCTTCCTTCATCAACAAGATACAGTTCCTGGAGCAACAGACCAAGATGCTGGAGCCTCCTGCAGCAGCAGAAGATGGCTCAGAGCAACATGGACAACATGGTCCAGAGTTATATCAACAACCTTAGATGGCAGCTGGAGACTCTGGCCCAGGAGAAGCTGAAGCCTGAGGCAGAGCTTGGCAACATGCAGGCATGCAGGGGCTGGTGGAGGACTTCAAGAACAAGCATGAGGATGAGATCAATAAGTGTACAGAGATGGAGAATGAATTTGTCCTCATCAGGGATGTGGATGAAGCTTACATGAACAAGGTAGAGCTAGAGTCTCGCCTGGAAGGACTCACTGGCGAGATCAACTTCCTCAGGCAGCTGTATGAAGAGGGAATCCGTGAGCTGCAGTCCTAGATCTCAAACACGTCTGTAGTGCTGTCCATGGACAACAGCCGCTCCCTGGACATGGACAGCATCATGGCTGAGATCAAGGCGCAGTACCAGGAGACTGCCAACCGCGGCCGGGCTGAGGCTGAGAGCAGGTACCAGATCAAGTATGAGGAACTGCAGACGCTGGCTGGGAAGCACAGGGATGACCTGGGGCATTCAAAGACTGAGATCTCTGAGATGAACATCAGCTGGAACATCAACCGGCTCCAGGCTGAGACTGAGGGCGGGCTTCCCTGGAGGCCGCCATCGCAGATGCCAAGCAGCATGAGTAGCTGGCCGTTGAGGATGCCAACGCCGAGTTGTCCGAGCTGCAGGCTGCCCTGCAGCGGGCCAAGCAGGACATGGTGCGGCAGCTGCGTGAGAGTACCAGGAGCTGATGAACGTCAAGCTGGCCCTGGACATCGAGATCGCCACCTACAGGAAGCTGCTGGAGGGCAAGGAGAGCCGGCTGGAGTCTGGGATGCAGAACATGAGCACCCCTAGGAAGACCACCAACGGCTATGCAGGTGGTCTGAGCTCCGCCTATGGCGGCCTCACAAGCCCCGGCCTCAGCTACGGCCTGGGTTCCAGCTTTGGCTCTGGTGCGGGCTCCAGCTCCTTCAGCCGCACCAGCTCCACCAGGGCCGTGGTTGTGAAGAAGATCGAGACCCGTGATGGGAAGCTGGTGTTCCAGTCCTCTGACATCCTGCCCAAGGGAACAGCTGCGGCAGCCCCTCCCAGCGTGCCCCTCCTGTGGCTGCCCCAGAGCCCGGGAGGGAGGTTGCTGTGCAAGGGAGTACAGGGAACGGGAGGGAGGCCCATCTGAGGCTCAGCCCTAGCCCTCAGCCCACTCACGGGGGAGTTTACTGCCTGAGGACCCCCCCTTGCCCATGCCTCCAGTTACAAAACAATTCATTTGCTTTTTTTTTTTTTTGTCCAAAATAAAACCTGTTAGCTCTGAAAAAAATATATATATATATGGCAGTCAAGTATAACAAAATTAATACAATTGAGTTAATTGACATGTATACAAAACTGTGGCAAACAATAGAATACACATTTTTATCACTGAACTTGGACTATACCAAAAGCGACCATATTCTGGGTTTTCAAAGTCCCAATAAATATTAAATAATTGAAATAATTCAGAATGTGTTCTCTGACCCTAGTTAAGACAGAAATCAATAATAAAAGATAAGTATAAAAATCTTAAATTTGGAAATAAAACAATATACTTGTTTATGAGTCATGATCCCAAAAATAACAAAAGAAATTAGAAAGTTTTACAAAATTGACTTATAATGAAAACATGACAAATAAAAATTTGGGAGATGCAGCTATAGAGTTTAGAGGAAAAGTTATAGTTTTATTTACATATATTAGAAAAGAATAAAAGCCAAAAATTCGTGATCTAAGCTTTTATCTCAAAAAGCTGGAAAAAGAACATCAAATAAAATCGAAGGGAAATAGAAGGAAGTAAAAATAAAGATACTAGGAAAATGTTGTGAAATAAAAGATTAATATAGAACAGAAAACATCAAAATAGGCAAAAGTGATGTCTGAAAAGATTAACAAAATTAATAACATGCCAGTAAAACTGTTCGAGAGAGAGGAAACACATTACTAATATTAAAAATAAAAAAGTAAACATTAACTATAGATCTTACTAACGCTAAAAGAAAACTTACTACTAATATATTTGACACTTAAGTGAATAGTAAATTCCTTAAAAAACACCATGTACCCAAACCGACACTAAAAACATAAGAAAATTTGAGTAGTTTTATACTTGTTAAAACAATTGAATCCACTAGTGAAAGCCTTCCCATAAAGAAAACTCTACATCCAAGTGGCTTCACTGGCGGATTGTGCCAAATATGTAAAGAATTAATAATACCAATTGTAACCAAACTCAAAGAACAGAAAAAGAAAAACTGCTTCCCACTTCATTCTGTTGTTGAAAGTCAGACATAATATAAATAGTCCTTTAGTGTAAACTTTTATATTAATCTGGCTGGGAGTTGGGCTATCTTTAATGTTTATGGTGGCTATAGGTGATAAAGGCTTCAAATTCCGTTAACGTCCTTGTTTCTATCTCCTTTGTTGACTTTGGGTTTCCCTAAGTACTCCTGCTCAGAGAGAGTCTGTATCTTACAACTTTTTCTGCTATAATGTATTTTACCCATATTTGTTTTTTATTGAGGTATAATTTAGGTAAAATAAAATGCACAGATTTAAGATGACAGTTCTATGTGTTTTGATGGATTTATACACCCAGAAAATTGTCACTCTAATTGAGACATGAGACATTTCCATCACCTCAATAAATTTGTTTTGTGTTTCTCTATATTCAATTCTTGTCCATATAATCTATTTTAATTATTGGGGAGCATGTTAGTATATAGAACGAAAGTATTCTATAATCTTATGATGAAATCTCAGCCTTTCGGTGGGCCTGTGTTCCTGGACACTGTCCTTCACAAGTGTTTCTTCACTTTTCCCTCCCTGTTAGGTGAGACAGGAAGGTTAGAGGAAAATAGAGTGAGATCAATGACCTTTTCCCAGGTGGGATAAGGCTCTGGAAAAGTCTGTTTGTCCCTGGAGATGCCTTTGCTATGGAGCATACCTTGGGTTTATTTCATAAAGATTTATTTTCTCCCCCTGCTCTATCCCACCAGAACCAGTAAGGGAGAAACTAATGAGGTTTTTGGAAATAGAATCCATGAAAATATGAGGGCCCTACTAAGACAGTGGCCCCAGAAGTTTCTCAGTCTCATGCTAGTTCACACTCAGCTTCTAGCAATTTGTCAAAATTACCATCAAAATTACTATTTAAGTGTTCCTAACAGTTTATGGTTCCAAGTGGCTTCTGCTCCAGATATGCAAATATTAGCTGTACTTCTCTGGATTTGCCTGTCTCTCCCAATTTCAGAGTGGTGGTCTACCTTGCAACTTCAGCTCTCTGATAGGTCCAGGAAAAATCATTGATTTTCAGTTTGTTCAGGCTTTTCTTATTATAAGGATGGAAGTGACAACTTCTAAGCTCTTCACATGTTGGAGCTGAAACCAGAGGTTCCCAATTCATTTTATGATATGAATATAACTATGATACAAAAAACCTGCAAAAGACTTTACAAGAAATGAAAATTAATGTCAGGCCATCTCCATGAACATGAATGCCAACATTCTAAACAAAATATTAGCAAATAAAATCCAGATATATGTATAAAAGTTAATGCGCCATGACCAATGAGACTTATTCCAGAAAACAAGACTTTAACATTTAAAAACCAATGTAATTCAACATATTAACGAATAACTGAGAAAGTAAAATGATCACTACTACTCCTTAAAAACCTAAGTTCTTGAAGCCTTTCCCAGCTTCAAGTGGTGTTATTTCGTACCTTCTCAGAGGACATTGGCTTTTCTTTTCTCCAAAAAGATCGGTTGCCTTTGGCTGGGGCGCCAATCCAGTTAGTGATGGTCAGGATGAAAGGTTTGGTTACCATTGGCACACATGGCATGAACCAGAGCTACATGATGAGGAAAGAACTGCTTGAGGAAGTTATAACTTAAATATCTGTAGGGGTTGGGGTGGAGGAGGTCCTAGTGAAAAGTGAGCTTATTTGCACCCCAGAGTCCCTGAGAAGCTCAGCACTTTTATTGTTGTATGACATCCCATATAACAGTAAGATGTTTCCAACAAAATAACAGCCAAATGTTTATAACAGACTCTTGGAAAAATCCACATAGACTTCATGCCAGGGTCTCAAGCAAAACATGCTCAAAACTGTCTGCACCTCTCCTCAAATAGATCCTGCCATCTGACTTCTCTCTTCCTCCAACTCACCCAGGACTGCAGACTTGATCTCTTCTACATCATCTCCCTCCTACCCTACAATCATTTGCCCTCAAAACTTCTATATTCATCAGCTTTTTCAGTCTCAGTGCTGGTATCTTCATTTAGTTTCCTATATGATTAAGTGAACTCATTCCTAAAGGTATATGTTTAGAATGTAACCAAATCAATTGTACTCAGGTTAATTTGTTTCCATACATTTGTAATAGGTTAAGAATCATTGTGGAAAAATTATTGTGGCAGAAGCAATATAGCAGGTTAGCATCTGTCAAGTCAGTTGGGAATCACTGGTTGGACTGAAAAAAAAAAGGACAATCCTCACCATGTAAAGAAATAGTAACCTCTTGTTCCTTAACAATTCCCTAGGTCATCCCCAGGCTATCCCCTGAAATAGTGACTCAATCCCAGTCCTAATCTCCACATCTCTTGCCACCAAATCCTAGACAGATCCATATCAGAACCCACAACTACAAATCACATCTGAGGACACCCCATTCTGATGAACCTATGAGACAAAGCAGGGACGCCTCTTAGGGGCCTGCCATGGACTCCCACCCCCATCCCCCAAGCATGGAAATAAAGGAAAATCTTGAGTTTCTTCAAAGGAAGTTCTGGAAATTCTACCTAGCTAGCCCTGAGAGTTAAATGAGCAACTTGATAAGCAAAAAGGTAATAGTAGCTTAAAACAATAGTCAAGGAAGTTAGAGTCATGAGATGTTTGTTTTCCTATAGAAACTAAAGGTAATATCTTAATATATGTTCCTAAGCTGTTTTTCAGAAACCCAGATCCCCACAGACCTCCATCAAACAGATCTGCTGGCAGGCAGACCTCAGATAAAGGGGAACTAGGGACTGAACCCTGACCATCATTCTATGTTCTGAAGTCCTTCCTGAGGGTCTGAGTCCTCGTGGGTGAGGAAGTTACACCCACGAGTCAGAGCTAACATTCCTTTTGAGGGATCACAAATTTTTAAACAAAGCTTCTCTTCCTTAACCAATTGCAAATCAGAAAGTCTTTGAATCTGCCTATGATCTATAAACCCCTGTTTAATATGTTCCCCCTTTAAGGCCAAACCAGTGTATAGTTTCCATGTAGTAATTTATAAGTTTGCCTGTAACTTCTGCTTTCCTGAAATTTTCCCCTGCCTTTGAAAACCCTTACTTGCAAGTCACCGAGGAGGTTGGGTCTTAAGCACGAGCTGCCCAATTCCTCCTTGTGTCCTGCAAATAAACACCCTCCTTTTCCTGCTGCAAACCTCAGTGTGGATGTTCGGCCTTACTGTGCTGGATGGGAAGGCCCCAGTTCAATTCATTTCAGTAACACCTGTAAGTTTTACACCTTGGAATTATTGCAACTGACTTCTCCCTTGATTAATAGTACCACTTTTATCTCTATTAAAGGTCAAGCTTTTAAAAAGTTTCCACCTTGTACATTTTCTTCATTCAGACACTTCTTTTAATCCTGACATTATTACATTTTAGCTAACTAATTATTGATACTCTCTTTTCCTGACATTGTTCACCTCTGGTTTTCCTCTTATCTCTGTAGGAGATGGATTCTCCTCTATTGGCCCATTGATAGAGTTTCCACAGGTCCAAATGTGATCTTATGCTTTCTCTCCAATATCTGACTCTCTTTTAGTGTGTGTGTGTGTGTGTGTGTGTGTTTTAGTTAGTAGTTCCACCAAATTGGACATGATAGAAACCCAGGAATAATCTTTGGCACCTCCATCTGTGTTACTCTCCATGGTCAATCCCTCAACAAGTCCTGTGAATTTTCCCTCCTATACTCATCCACTTCCATCTGTCTCCTCTGCTCCCACATTAGGTCAAGCTATAATCATTTCTTGCCTGGACTAATACAGTAGTCTCTTGAAAAGTCTCCTTGAAGAACTACAAACCACTGTTGAAAGAAATCAAGATGATACAAACAAATGGGAAAACATTCAATGTTCATGGATAGGAAGAATCAATATCATTAAAATAGCTATACTCTCCAAAGCAATTTATAGATTCAATGCTATTTCCATTAAACTACCATGACATTTTTCACAGAACTAGAAAAAATTATTTTAAAATTCATATGAAACCAAAAAAGAGTCCCAATAGCCAAGGCAATCCTAAGCAAAAAGCAAATCTGGAGGCATCATGCTACCCAACTTCAAACTATTCCACAGGGCAATAGTAACCAAAAAAGCATGGTGCTGGTACAAGAACAGACACATAGACCAATGGAACAGAGAAGATAACCCAGATATAAGACTGCACACCTACAACTATCTGGTCTGACAAAAACAAGCAATGGGGAAAGGATTTCCTATTCAATAAATGGTGCTGGGATAACTGACTAGCCATATGCAGAAGATTGAAACTGGACCACTTCCTTAAACCATATAGAAAAGTTAGTTCAAGATGGATTAAAGACTTAAATATAAAACCCAAAACTATAAAAGAAAAAACAGCAACAACCCTGGGAGACAACCTAGGCAATGCCATTCAGGACATAGGCACAGGCAATGATTTCATGACAAAGATGCCAAAAGCAATCACAACAAAAGCAGACATTGACAAATGGAATGTAATTAAACTAAATAACTTCTGCACAGTGAAAGAAACTATCAGCAGAGTAGAAAGACAACCTGGGAGAATGGGAGAAAAATTTTGCAAGCTACATATCCAACAAAGATCTAATACCTAGCATCTATAAGGAACTTAAACAAATTTACAAGAAAAAAAAAAAAACAACCACATTAAAGAGTGGTCAAGGACTTGAATAGACACTTCTCAAAAGAAGACATATGTGTGCCAACAATCATATGAAAAAAACCCCAACATCTATATTCCCAAAGGATTATAAATCATGCTACTATAAAGACACATGCACATGTATGTTTATTGCAGCACTATTCACAATAGCAAAGACTTGGAACCAACCCAAATATCCATCAATGATAGACTGGATTAAGAAAATGTAGCACACATATGCCATGGAATACTATGCAGCTATAAAAAAGGATGAATTCATGTCCTTTGCAGGGACATGGATGAAGCTGGAAACCATCATTCTCAGCAAACTATCACAAAGACAGAAAACCAAACACCGCATGTTCTCACTCATAGGTGGGAATTGAACAATGAGAACACTTGGACACAGGGTGGTATTTGGGGGAGGGATAGCATTAGGAGAAATACCTAATGTAAATGACGAGTTGATGGGTGTAGCAAACCAAAATGGCACATGTATGCCTATGTATCAAACCTGCACATTGTGCACTTGTACCCTAAAACTTAAAGTATAATAATAATAATAATAAACCAACATCACTGATCATCAGAGAAATGCAAATCAAAACCACAATGAGATACCAGCTCACACCAGTCAGATGGCTATTTTTAAAGTAAAAAAATAATGGATCCTGGTGAGGTTGTGAAGAAAAAGCAACACTTATAGGCTGTTGGTGGAAGTGTAAATTAGTTCAGCCATTGTGGAAGATGGTGGTGATTCCTCTGAGACCTAAAGACAGAAATAGTATTCCAGCAAGCAATCCCATTACTGGATATATATCCAAAGGAATATAAATCATTCTATTATAAAGACACACACATGCGTATGTTCATTGCAGCACTATTCACAATAGCAAAGACATGGGATCAATCTAAATGCCCATCAATGATAGACTGGATAAAGAAAATGGCAGACATACACCATGGAATACTACATAGCCATAAAAGAGAATGAGATCATGTTCTTTGCAGGCACTTGGATAGACCTGGGGGCCATCATCCTTAGCAAACTAATGCAGGAACAGAAAACCAAATACTGCGTGTTCTCACTTATAAGTGGGAGCTAAATGATGAGAACACATGGACACAAAAAAGGGAACAACACACACTGGGGCTTTTCAGAGGGTTGAGAGTGGGAGGAGGGAGAGGATCAGGAAAAATGACTAATGGGTACTAGACTTAATACCTAGGTGATGAATAATAGGTGCAACAGACCCCCATGACACAAGTTTACCTATGTAACAAACCTGCAGTTGTAGCTCTGAACTTAAAAGTTAAAAATAAAAATAAGAAGAAAAAAAGAAAAGTCTCCTTGAACCTAGTCTCTCTACCTTTAATTTATTCACCACAATTCATACAGACCAATCACTAAATGAGAATCTGGGCATGTAGTGTCTCCCCAAATAACTTTCACTGGCTACTTACTCATTGTTCTGCATATAAAGCTATACAAATGAAAGTGACATGGTTTTCAAGGCCCTGATGATCTGACACTTCAGTTACCCTTCCAGCCATTTTCTCCCTCACTTCTTGTAGTTTAGCCACACTAACCTTATTTCTGTGCCTGGAATGTGCCATAATATCTCTGCCACAGAGCCTTTGCACAGCCTGTTTGCTTTGTCTGATACGTTGTTTCTTTCTTCCACATACTTCAGAGCTCAGGCCAAACTTTACTTCCTGAGGGAAACCAGGTAGAAATGCTTTTCACACCAGAATACAAGCCAGAAGAGGGCTACAGAGCAGGGAAGGGGTCATTTGTAGGATCTTTGTTGTCTTCTTCTCTGCGTATCTTTTATTGGCAGCTCCATAGCTCTACTTTCCAAAACCCTCCGTGTCTCCTCATATCCATATTTGAGAAACACAGGTCTGCAGTTCTGCATCATTGCCAAGCTCTGGTTGACAATCGACTTGAGTTTGAGACATAAAGAAAAACAATGAATTCCTTCATTGTTCCTATTGACCCTGGGATCAAGGAGTTTTTATTCTTTTTATTTATTTATTTATTTATTTTTTGAGACGAAGCCTCGCT
>NW_012114888.1:2177051-2185488 GCF_000951035.1 Colobus angolensis palliatus | reverse complement strand
CAAAGTGCTGGGATTACAGGCGTGAGCCACCGCGCCCGGCCGAGGTTTTATTCTTATAGGCTCTGGGAGTGAAAACCAAGAAGTTTCCTTTTTCAGCCCTTGTGGACACAGAACTCCAACAGTTCAAGGTTTTATGGACATAGAACTCCAACAGTTCAACGTTGGTTCTAAATTTAGAATTGCTGAAGTTAGAGTGTTTTGTTAGTCTGACAAATACAATATTCTCCTGAGTCTAACATTTAGAGCTTACATATTTTTTCCCATTCACAAAATTCTATAGGCAATGACTGCTATTTGGTTTGGGACTTTTAGTAGTGAGTTTTTAAAAACTCTCAAGTCTTTCTGACTTTGACCCTCTCCAGTCGACGGCATGACCAATGCATTTTAGTTCACCAGAACTTACCATTTTCCCCATGCTGTTCTGTCTTAGATTTCATTTGGATTCTCTCCAGAGTTTAGTGTTTAAACTGCCATTTATGGGAACACATTTTGCTAATTGTGCTCCTATTTGGATAAGTCACATGAGCCACATTGCTAAGTTGTGACTACAACCTCAGCTGCTGCTGAACTGCCCAAGGCAGGAAAATAAATTGCACCAATCTGCTCCAGAAATGAGAGCATGGGGGAAAATCCTTAGATTTGATTAGATGTTAGCTTTCAACTATTTATGTGGGGTTTTTTCCTTCTTAATGAAAACATCCTGTTAGTAAAAATGTAACCGTCTCAAGAGCTTTGACAGGGTATGAACAAAATGATGTCCTCCTAATGTAGGCTCCTAGAATATCCATCCATCATTCTACTCATGTCAGCAACACCCACATTTGTTGCTTGATTTACTGATTCAGTGTTTCCTTAAGCTATCTATCTATCTATCTATCTATCTATCTATCTATCTATCTATTATCCACCTATCTATCTATATTATATCTCTTTGCTATATCTCTCTCCATTCTTTTTGTTTTGAAGCAATTGGTAGGTCAATATATACATCTCTGAGTACCTATAATATGAATTCATTGTGAGAAAGATGAAATGTAGTGGTCTCAAGCAATAAAACCTTTGGGGGGATAATTGATGAATGAGACTCATTCATGACACATGGACTTTATTAAAATCATGGTGCATGTGTCATCCTCTGATGGAAGAGCTGGACTGGGATGAACTGTGAGCCTGCTTGTTTGCAGATGCTGAAGCTCATAGGCCAGATTCCTCATTTCTCACAAGTCCACATAGGTATGCCCGCAGCATGGCATCTACAAAACATGCTGCCCTAAGCACAAAAGTGGATTATCTGCTTCTTTTGGTTGATGGCAGTTATTTCAGGGAGGGACTATCAACAAGTTTCTACCTGCTACAATCTAGGGCTTGAATCCATAGGCCATACTCGCCAGGCTGCAGAAAAGAACCTTGCCTTAATTAAAATGTTAAAATCTCAAGAGTCTTGCATAAGGGAGGAGGAAATAATGGACAGAGTATTCTCAAAACTGGCTTTCTGCTTGCCAAGTAAGCATACACATATAAAGGTAATGTAAATATATTTTCTCTAAAGGTGAACTACTGTTACCAATGCCAGAGTGGAAAGCAAGACTGAAGTTGTTGAAGAAAATAAAGAACTATAAGTAATAATAGCGCCACTAAAACTAGAAATGGTGCCAAGCTGCAGGTTATAAGTACGACTTCACATGAAGCCGTAAAGCGTGTATCATTACTTCAGATTCAAGTTCCGAGCAGCTTTTAGAAAATAGAAATGACACCTTTTACAGATTTCAATTTCAACGTTGCTTTTGTTTTTCATGCTGATTCAGCCAGAACTTGCCAAAGAAAGTCCCAGTAAACATGTTCATGAAGTTTTTAGTAAAGTAAAAGACAAAAAAGATTTGTTTCTGAGGCTTTCCTGAGCAATTTCTCTGAATTCTTCTTGAATCATCATTCTTTGGAAAATGAGTCTGTACTCCTGCAGGCTCTGAAGGTCAGGATAGACCAGCTATGACTTTTCCAGGAAGTGAGTAATACTAAGACCAGGGGACTCATTTCTGGAGGCCTGGAGGAACTTTTCATTTCAGAAGCTGTAGGTGTGGTTTTCCCCTCCAAATGACTTTAGGGAGCTCCAGAGGCGTGTGTACACTTGAAATAGGAATAGCCAACCTAAAGTAAACTTGCCCTGGAGGTTCTGCCAACCTCTCTCAGCTCTTACCCTGGGTTTCCCCACCCATAGTGGCTGGTCCTTTATATTCCTTCTCACTCCTTTCTTCTCTAACTATCAGTCATTCTTCCAACCATTCCTCCCCATCAACTCCAAATCTTAATACCCATTCAAAAACCTGAGAATTCTTTGAATACGTATCACTTAGAATTCTTTCTTCCTGGAAAATATGGAAGGACACTGCTGCCAAATGTTGTCTGTGAGACTCACACCCAAGCTATAGCCATGGAAAATTTGTAAGAATCATTGTTGGGAGGGGGACATATTCATAATTCTTTAAAAATTCATATTCTTTTTGGAGAAAAATTTACAGTTTTAGTGTTAAAATGCAGGTAAGTGGCTTCATTTTCTTCATTCGTTCACTCAATAAAAATTTATTGTGCACCTACTATATGCCAGATGTGGTGTTAGAAGACACAGTCACTGCCCATAAAGATTTTATGAGTTGGTGAAGAAGAGAAGTAAGAAAAACAATAATTACAATATAGTGTTATAAAGACTATTTAGAGATGTTATAGTCAGTATGCCATGGGCAGTTAAAAATGGTTGAAGTCCTCAATGATGAGTATGACTTAGTGAGGAGACTGTGTGTATGTGTGTATATATATATATGTGTGTGTGTGTGTGTGTATGTGTGTGTGTGTGTGTGTGTGTGTGTACTGGACTTGGGGAATTTGCTGGTGCTGTCCAGCTTTAGACTGGCTAAAGTTACCACCAAAAACCACTTTCTAAAGCTTATTACACACTAATAAGGCAGAAGAGGAAAGCAGACCAAGCTTTCTTCAGTATTCTCTTTCCTCTCCATGGTGTTTCCAATTTCTCCTCTCCTTTTCCCCATATGCTTGCTTCCAACTTTCAGGAAATAATCAATAGACTCAATTCTTCATGGTTAAGTTTCATTGCTTGTTTCCCACAGGAGCATATGCATTTCAGTAAATGTCAGTGTCTTCATTCAAAAATCTGAATCTGTAATGGAATGTGTTTGGAACTTAGGGAGGAGACGGAAGGCTCACGGCAAACACCTATTCTACTCATCCTACCCATTTCTGCAAGAAATGATCCTGGTATTTATGACATTAAGGAGTAGGGCAGAAATCTACACCATCAACTATAGCTCAAATTCCATTAAAGTGAATTTCAAGAGCTGCCCATATTCTTTAGCTCTACTGGAATGTGGTTTTATTTACTGGCAGGTGAACTGAGCAAACTCAACACTAGTTTGGAAATAGTTAATGTAAACAGATGATCTTAAAAGTTCCCAGTTCTAAACTGCTGTGAATTCTATGCATTAGATCTGTATTAAATTCTGCCTGTGACCAGGGGAAATGGTTAACAAAGTGGCAGAAGCTTAGCTTTACTTGCTGGCTTTCAACTATTCTTTTTTGTTAAAGTAATGCATTACGTGTTATAAAATCCATTATATAATGAATATATAAAATACGAAGTAAGTCTCCCTGCCAACCCTGGATTCTCTTTCCAGAGTCAACACTGTTACTATTTTCTTATACATCTTCCCAGATATTTTCTCTTCACATATAAAATCTTGGTCTTTTTAAGATAATATATTTTTCATAATATATTACTGCTAGAAACAGACACAATAAGCACTATACTTTATATTTTGATGTATTTAACTGATTTCTTGTATCTCTTGTTAAAAATTTGTTTTAAAAATATTTTTCTCAAAATATACGTATAAGCAAGACAATATTATTCGGTTATTTAAATAAACGAGAATTTTTGAAATATTTGATTTTTATTGGTAGTTAAGCTCTTTTTATTCTTAGTCAAAGATATATTTACACTAAATTAAAAGTAAACAAGTTAACGACAGGAATATGTTTGTAACCTGTCCTCAGATAGGGGCACACATATCAGGTGTTTTGTATTTTGTGCTGTTTCATTAATGGAGTTTACATTATTTTATACAATACATAGTTTCAAAAACTCCTTCAGTATGGTTGATGTGCCTCCTGGAAGCTGTGACTATTTGAGATATTAGTAAGTTCCTGGCACAACGCTTTCTGAAAGAACCACCCCCAGCTCTATTCTGTGTCTTGCAAATGACAAATTGGATAATAGTGGGAAGACATTACAGCATAGTTAATAGCAATGGTCAAATAAGAAGATCTGTGAGATTTTAGCTTTGTTGATTTTTGAAGAGAAAAATCCCAGGGAAGTGACTATTTAACTTCCTGAAATGTCTCTTAACAAACTATATTTAGCCTTGCAGAAAACCTAGACTCCAAGCTCTTCATTGTTGCTAAATGCTAAGCTCTGTAAGTCAGCCAGACCTCCTGCTGTCTAAATTGATCATGTTAACCAGATAGTTGCTAGGTTTCCACTTCAACCTGAAATAATTCTTCCATAGACCAGATGGAACATGTTGAGATGAAAAATCCAACTCTTGCACAAAGTTATTATATCAGTAGTGGGTTATGTCCCTGAAAATGGTGTAAAACAGCTTGTTCTGATGAATAGTGGTTTGTTGCTTCACCTTTGTTGCACATGGAACATTTTCCAGCATAGATCCATATGCTAGGCTATAAAACAAGCCTTCATAAATTTAAAAGTATCAAAGTCATACAAAGTATGTTATCTGACCCAAATGGAGTGAAAATAGAAATCAATAGCAGAAAAATGTGGAGATATTCACAAATGAAATTAGAAAATACTTTGAGATGAACAAAAGCGAATGCATAATACACAAAATTTTATAGGATGCAGCTAAAGCAGTAATTAGAGATAAAATTGTAGCTTTAAACACCTGTATTGAAAAGAAGAAAGATCTCAAATCGCTAACCTAATTTTCTACCTCTAGAAACTAGAAAAAGAAGAGAAATTAAACCCAAAAAAAGCAGACAAAAGGAAAGAATAAAGATTACAGTAGAAACTAATAAAATAGAGAATAAAAAACCAATGGAGAAAATCAACAAAAGCAAAAGTTGGGTCTTAGAAAAGATTAACAAAATGGACAAGCCTTTAGCTAGACTGACCAAGATAAAAAGAGAGAAGACTCAAATTACTAAACAGGATGAAAGAGGTGACATTACTGTCAACTTTATAGAAATAAAAAGGATTATAAGGAAATACTATGAGCAACCATATGCCAACAAATCAGATAGCATGGATGAAATGGAAGAATTCCTAGAAAGACCCAAACTATCAACACTGATTCAAGATTAATAGAAAATCTGAATAGATGTATAAGAAGAGATTGAACTAGTAATCTAAACTTCCCACAAAGAAAAGGTCACTCCCAGATAGCTTTACTAATGAATTCCACCAAACATGTAAAGACAATTTGATACTATTTTTTCACAAAATCTTCCAAAATAATAGAAGAGGAGAGCCACTGGCTAACTTACACCATGAGGCCAATATCACTATGATACCAAAACGAGACAAAAGATCATAAATAAGAGAAAAACTACAAGCCACTATTCCTTATGAATTACATTAATCTGTTCTTATACTGCTATAAAGGACTACACGAGAGTGGGTAATTTATGAAGAAAAGAGGTTTAGTTGACTCACAGTTCCACAAGATTTACAAGAAGCATGACTGAAGAGGACTTAGGAAACTTACAATCATGGCAGAAGATGAAGGGGAAGCAAGGACATCTTCACTTGGCCAGCAGGAGAGAGGGTGAATGAACGGGGAGGTGCTATACACCTTCAAACAACCAGATCTCATGAGAACTCTATCATGAGACAGCACTAGGGGATGGTGCTAAACCATTAGAATTCACCTTCATGATTCAATCACCTCCCACCAGGGCCCACCTCCAACACTCAGTATCACAATTCAACATGGAATTTGGGTGGGGACATAGAGCCAAACCATATCATAAATATAGATCCTCAACAAAATGCTCACAACATATAAAAAGGATTATATCATGACCAAGTGGGACTTATCTCAGGAATTCAAGGTTAATTTAACATCAGTCAATCAATGTATTACCACGTATTGACAGAATAATGGACAAAAACCACATGATCATGTCAATAGATACAGAAAAAGCATCTGATAAAATCCTACAACCCTTCATGATAAAAAAGAACCTCTCAACACACTAGGAATATAAGGAAACTTCATTCTGATAATGGGCATCTACAAAACACTGACCGCTAACATTATATTTAATAATGACAACTTCTCCCCAATATCAGAAACAAAAGGAAGATGCCCACACTAACTACTTTTATCCAACATTGTGCTGGAGTTTATAGCCAGGATAACTAAACAAGAACAAGAAATAAAAGACGTCTAGATTAGAATGGTAGAAGTAAAACCATTTCTATTTTTAGATGGTCTGATCTTGTATATTGAAAATCCTAAAGGATACACCAAACAACCTATTGGAACTAATGTTAAAAATTTAGTAAGGTTTTAGGGTACAAGATCAATATATATAAATTGGATTGCTATATATTAACACTAAACCATCTGAAAATAAAATTAAGGAAATAGTTTCATTTTTAATAGCATCAAAAAGAACAAAATACTTAGGAATAAATTTAACAAAATAAGTGCGAAACATATACTCTGAAAACCATAAAAGATTGTTAAAATAAATGAAAGAAAACCTAAATAAATGGAATGTCATTCCATGTTCATGATTCGAAAGACTTAATATTGTTAACATGGCAATACTCCCCCAACTTATCTACAGATTTAATAAAATTCCTATGAAAATCCTAGCTAGCTTTGCAGAAATAGGCAAGTTAGTTCTAAAATTCATATGAAAATTCAAGGTTCTCAGAATGGTAAAACAATCTTGAAAAAGATCAGAGTTAGAGAAACCACTAGTTCCAATTTCAAAACTTACTATAGAGATACAGTAATTACAACAGCATGGTACTGGCATAAATATAGATGTACAGATCAATAGAATAGAATTGAGAGTCTAAAGAAAACCTCACATTTATAGCCAATTGACTCTGGACAAGGGTGTCAATTCAATAGAGAAAGTACAGTATTTTTAACAAATGGGACTGGGACAATTGGATATCCATATGCAAAAAGAATGAAGTTAGACCTCTACCTCAAACCATATACAAAAATTAATTCAGAAGGGAACACAGACCTAAATGTAAAAGCTAAACCTATAAAACACTTAGAGGAAAATAAGGAGTAAATCTTCATGACCGTGGGTTAGGGAAAGCCTTCTTAGATATGAAATCACAAGCATGAGCAACAAAAGAATAAATAAATTAGATCTCATCAGAATTAAAAGCTTTTGTGCTCCAAAGGACAGTATAAAAAAAGTGAAAACATAACCCACTGAATGGTAGAAAATATTTACAAATCATATATCTGATAAGGAACTTGTATCTAAAAAGTATGAATAACTGTTAAAACTCAACAAAAACACAAATAAACCAGCTAAAATATGGTAAACAGATTTGAATAAACATTTATCCAAGAAGATACACAAATGACCAATAAGCACATGAAAAATGCTCAATATCATTAGCTTTCAGGGAAATGCAAATCAAAACCACAATAAGATACTACTTCACACCCACTAGGATGGCTACAATGGAAAAGATGAATAAGAATGAGTGTAGATGAATATGTGGAGAAGCTGGAACCCTAATACACTGCTGGTGGAAATGTAAAATGGTACAACTGCTTTGAAAAAAAGTTTGGCAGTTTCTCAAAACATTAAACATAGAATTACCATAGGTACTAGTAACGCCACTTCATTTTTTTCTCATTTATTTTAAAATAAATATCCAGTAGTAAAACGGATTAGTCGTTGCCTTTGTGAGGAAGGAGATAGTGTGATTGAAAAAGAGACACAAAGAAACTTCTGTGAGAACTGAGTGGAGATAATACGGTATGTCCGTTTTTGTGATAATTTTCTTACGATTTGTGCAGGCACCTTTCTGTACATATGATTTACTTCAATTGAAAAAAGGAAGGACTGTGTATGGAACACCAGACACTCTTCCATGTACCTCACAAATGTTGGCATTTTTCACAACCTTCTAAGTTAGGTACTATCGTCATCCCTATATTACACATGAGAAAATAGAGATGCAGGAGGGTTAAGGGACTTGCCACAACTGATGAATCATAAGGCTAGTATTAAAACCTGGCACCTTATAGACCAATGGAACAGAACAGAGGCCTCAGAAATAATACCACACATCTACAGCCATCTGATCTTTGACAAACCTGAGAGAAACAAGAAATGGGGAAAGGATTCCCTATTTAATAAA
>NW_012114888.1:2095989-2175816 GCF_000951035.1 Colobus angolensis palliatus | reverse complement strand
CTAAAAAAAAAAAAAAAAAAACCTGGCACCTGACTCAAGAGACCATACTTTAAACCATGAACTACATTGCCTCCCATACAAAAATAAAATATTTGAAACATTTTAATAACAATTAGTCTTCCTTCAGGGATAATTAGTCTTTCTTCAGGAAGGCTGTCCCTTTCAACACTGCTTTTCTTTCATTAGTATGTTTTATTAGTTAATTACTTAATTAAAAACAAATTTATTAATAAATATTTTTTCTCACTTTTAGTGAGGTACAATTTATAAATAACATTGTATATATTTACAGTATACAACGTAATGTTTTCTTATACACCATGAAATGATTACCACAATAAAGCTAATTAACATGTTCATCACCTCATATATTTACAACATTTTTTAACGGTAAGAACACTTAAGAATGACTCTTTTAGCAAATTTCAAGTATATAACAAAATATTGTTAATTATAGTCACCATGCTGTACATTAGATTTACAGAACTTATTTATCCTGCACAACAAACATTTTGTACCCTTTGACCAACATCTCTGCATTTCCCTTAACCCTGAACCCCTGGCAACAACCATTCTACTGTCTGCTTCTATGAGTTCAACTTTTCAGATTTCACATATAAATGAGATCATGTAGTATTGGTCTTTCTGTTCTTGGCTTATTTTACTTATCATAATGTCCTCTAGGTTCATCCATCTTGTTGCAAATGACAAGATTTCTTTCTTTTTAAAGGCTGAATAATATTCCTTTGTGTGTGTGTGTGTGTATTTGTATCACATTGTCTTCTTTTTTTATTATTATACTTTAAGTTCTAGAGTACATGTGCACAACGTGCAGGTTTGTTACATATGTATACATGTGCCATGTTGGTGTGCTGCACCCATTAATCATAGGTGGGAATTGAACAATGAGAACACTTAGACACAGGATGGGGAACATCATACACCGGGGCCTGTTGTGGGGTGGGGGGAGAGAAGAGGGATAGCATTAGGAGATATACCTAGTGTATCACAATTTCTTTATCCAGTCATGTGTTAATGAACACGTAAGTTGATTTTATATCTTGTATATTGTGAATAACCCTGCAAAGAATACGGGTGTGCAAATAGCTACATAAGATACTGATTTCATTTTCTTTGGCTATACAGACAGTCCCCAACTTATGATGGTTCAACTTAGGATTTTTCAACTTTATGATGGTGTGAAAGTGATATCTATTCAGTACACTCCTCTATTTATGATGGGGCTACATCCCACAGGTGTAACTTCGCAGGTGTAACCCTATCATAAGTCGAGGATCATCTGTGTACCCAGAAGTGAGATTACTGAATCACATGGTAGTTCTATTTTTAATATTTTGAGAAACCTCCCTATTGTTGTCTAGGATGACTGTAACAATTTACATTTCCACCAACAGTGTACACAAGTTCTCTTTTCTCCACATCCTTGCCAAAACTTGTTATCATTTGTCTATTTGATAGTAGCCATTCTAACAGGTGTGAGGTAATATTTCATCGTGGCTTTGATTTGTATTTTTCTGATGATTAGTGTTGAGCACTTTTTCATAACCTGTTGGCCATTCATGTGTCTTCTTTTGAGAAAAAACTATTCAGATTATTTGCCCATTTTTAAACTGGGTTATTTGTTTTCTTTCTATTATTTAAGGTCCTTGTATATTTTGGATATTAATTCTTTATCAGATGTATGGTTTGAAAATGTTTTCTCCCATTCCATAGGTTGTCTCTTAGCCCTGTTGGTTGTTTCCTTTGCTGTGCAGAAGCTTTATAGTTTGATGTAATCTCAATGGTCTGTTTTTGCTTTTGTTTCCTGTGCTTTTTGTGTCATATTCAAAACATCATGACCAATACCAATGTCAAGAAGCTTTTCCCTTACATTTCCTTCTAGGAGTTTTATGGTTCGGGCCTTATGTTTAAGTCTTTAATGCATTGTAAGTTGATTTTTGTGTATGATGTGAGATAAGGGTCCAATTTCATTCTCTAGTTTGTGAATATACAGTTTTTCCACCACCATTTATTGAAGAGACAAACCTTTCCGATTGTGTGTTCTTGGCAACTTTGATAAAGATCAACTGACTATAAATGTGTGGACTTATTTCTGGTCTCTCTATTCTGTTCCACTGGTTTATATGTGTGTTTTTGTACCAGTATCATACTTCTTTGATTATTATAGCTTTGTAGTATATTTTGAGATTAGTATGATGCTTTGGCTTTGTTCTTCTTGCTCAAGATTTGAGTAAGCTTGAGCAAGAAGAACTTGCTCAACCTTTGTTCTTGCTCAAGATTGCTTTGGCTATTCAGATTATTTATAGTTCTATTAACATATGAATTCTAGGATAGCTTTTTCTATTTCTGTGAAAAATGCCATTGCAATTTTGACAGAAATTGCATTGAAATCTGGGGATGTGGGGACTGGTCTGGCTTTGGGGTAAGCCTAGAACTTGGGTCTGTAGGTGCCAGCTTGAGCCTGAAGCTGTGGAGACAGTCTGGCACTATGGCGGGCCTGAAGCCTGAGTCTACAGGGGATGGCCTGGACCATGTGCTCATAAGTACTGGTCTGGTGGCTGGGGCAGCAGGGCCTGGCCTGGTGCTGGTGTGGGCCTGGAGCTTGGGTCTATGGGGGCTGGCCTGGCATTGGGATGGGCCTGGGGGTTGGGTCTGTGGAACCCTGCCTGGAGCCTGAAGTGTCTCAAGATAGTGTCTTATTTCCCTTTGAGTTCTTTCTTGCTGCGTTGGTTGTTCAGAAGTGTGTTGTTTAATTTCTATGTATTTGTAAATTTTCTGATTTACCTCTCATTATCGATTTCTAGTTTAATGCCGCTGTGGTCCAAAAAACATACTTGATATAATTTCAATCTTCTTAAATGTGTTAAGATTTCTTTTGTGGCCTTATATATTATCTACCCTAGAGAATGTTTCATGTGCACTTGAAAGAATGTGTATGCTGCTGCTGTTGGAATTACCACTGCTTTTCAACATCATACTGGAAATCCTAGCTAATGCAATAAGACAAGAAAAAAATAGGTATGCAGACTGGGAAGGAGGAAATTAAACTGTCTTTGTTCACTAATGAGATAATCCTCTATGTAGAAAAATCCAAAAGAATCAACAAAAATCTCCTGTAACTAATGAGCAAATATAGCAAGATTTCAGGATATGAGGTTAATATATAAAAGTTAATCACTGTCTTATATACCAGCAATGAACAAGTGGAAGTTGAAATTAAAAACATTTTGTCATTTATATTAACAGCTCCAAAAATGAAATACATAGCTATAAACCTTAAAAATGTATAATATCTATATGAGGCATACTACAAAGCTCTGATAAAAGAAATCAAAGAAGAAAATAGATATCCTGTGTCAATGGATAAGAATATTCAATATTGTCAAGATATCAGTTCTTCCCAACTTCATCTGTCCAATAAATACAATCCCAATAAAAATACCAGAAAGTTATTTTGTGGATATCAACATAACTGTTTTAAAATTTATACAGAGAGGCAAAAGACCTAAAATAGCCAACTCAATATTGAAAGAGAAGAATCAAGCCAGAGGACTGACATTACCATCTCAAGACTTAATATAAGCCTACAGTAATCAAGACAGTGTGGTATTGGTGAAAGAACAGAGAAATAGATAAATAGAACAGAATAAGGAAGATAGAAATAGATTCATATAAATATAGTCAATGGATATTTGATAATATAGCAAAGGCAATACAACAGAACAGAGATAGCCTCTTCAAAAATGGTACTGGAACAACTGGACATTCACATTCAAGGAAATGAATTTACACACAGACTTTAATATCCTTCACAAAAGTTGATTCAAAAAGGATCAGAGACCTAAATGTAAAAAGAAAAACTACAAAATTCCAAAACATAACATAGGAGAATTCCTAATCAAACTTGGGTATGGCAATAAGTTTTTGAATCGAACATCAAAAGCATGTTTTATGAAAGAAAGAATTGATAAGTTGAATTTCATTAAAATTAAAAATTTCTGCTCTGTGAAAGACAATGTCAAGTGAATGAGAAGACAAGCCACGGATTGGAAGAAAATGTTTGCAAAAGATACATCTGACAAAAGATTGCTATCCAAAATAAACAAAAAAACTCTTAAAGCTCAACAATAAGAAAATAGGAGATGCTGGGCTGAAGCAGGAGGAGGCTAGGAGCACTGCATGGGGCAACCGAGCACAGGGACTCATTCCTGGCCCCCAGAGACTCCTGGGGAAGAGGTGAGCTGAATAGGTGAGGAGCAGCCTGCTCCTGACACAAACCTCTGGAATCCAGGCAGCAAGAAACCCCATGCCTGTGTGGAGCCCAGAGGGCTTGGTACTGGAATGTCTGCAGTGGAGCACAACCAGGGACACCCATTCCCCCAGGCTTACCATGCTCCTCTAGGAGAATTTGGCCATAGGATTACTGTCATAACTGAACAGAGCAAGGTGGTCTTGCCTGTGACACAGGACTAGTCCAATATCAGCTCCTCACCGCCTGCTGGCCTTTCCTAGAGTCACAGCCAGTTGTGCTCACTGGCAGGTCAGCATCGGATGCCCAATCAGGGTGCTTCCTATGGGCCCACATCATACCTCCTTCACCAGCATACAGTGCCTGACAATCAGAGAGATTCAACAGTGCAGCTCCCACTGATGTGCACCAGCCCACCCACACCCTCCCTCCCCTGTGTCACTTTGCCAGCATGCACTCTCCCAAGGACATGCCCCTACCACTTTGATGGTGTGCACACATAAGTGGACCTAGCTTCCCCTCCCCAACTGGTGTGCATAAATCCATGCACCCCACCACTGGTGCTGGCAAGAGGGCAACTTGTTGGTTACCCCTCACTAATGTGAGGGCACTCAGCTGAGCCACTGTAGCCAGCATGAACGTGCACACAGATGCTGGCAACTTCATGCCCCCCAAGAGCCATTGCCTATGTGAACATGTGCATGGATGCTGGCAACCCCACCCACTCCCATGCTGCCAGTGCTGATGGTGTAAATGGATGCACAAAGGCCAGCAGTTCTGTGCATGCCAGCACCACACTCCTGCCACTGCCAGTGCAAGTATGAACATGGACACTGGCAACCCCACTCCCACCTGTGCCCTATGGCCAGAATGATCTTTTGCATGTTTTTCACGTCTCAGTTTCCTTCAGTTCAGCTCTGATTTTGGTTGCTTCTTGTCTTCTGCTAGCTTTGGGGTTGGTTTGCTCTTGTTTCTCTAGTTCTTTGAGGTGTGATGTTAGGTTGTTAATTTGAGATATTTCCAACTTTTTGATGTGGGTGTTTAGCCCTATAAACTTTCCTCTTAACACGGCTTTAGTTGTGTCCCAGATAATCTGGCACGTTCTATCTTTGTTCTCATTAGTTTCAAATAATTTTATGATGCCTGCTTTAATTTCATTGTTTACCCAAAAGTCATTCAGGAGCAGGTTCTTTAATTTCCATATAATTATATGGTTTTGAGTGATTTTCTTACTATTGATTTCTATTTTTATTGGACTGTGGTCTGAGAGTGTGTTTAGTATGATTTTGGTTTTGCTTAATTTGCTGAAGATTGTTTTATGGAAAATTGTATGGTCAATTTTAGAGTATGTCCCTTATGCAGATGAGAAGAATACATATTCTGTTTTGGGGGAGTGCAGAGCTCTGTAGATGTCTATTAAGCCCAGGTCAAGTGTCAAGTTCAGGTACTGAATATTTTTATTCGTTTTCTGCCTCAAGGATCTATCTGATACTGTCAAGTAGAGAGTTGAAGTCTCCCACTATTATTGTGTGATTATCTAAGTCTCTTCATAGGTCTCCAAGAACTTGCTTTATGAATGTGGGTGCTCCTGTGTTGGGTGTATATATACTTAGTATAATTAGGCCTTCTTGTTGAACTGAAACCCCTGCCATTATTTAATGCATTATTCCTTGTCTTTCTCTATCATTGTTGGTTTAAAGTGTGTTTTGTATGAAATTAGAATAGGAACTGCTGCTTTTTTTCTGTTTTCTGTTTGCTTGGTAGATTTCCCTTTACTATGGGTGTCATTGCATGTGAGACAGGTCTTTTGAAGACAGAGTACAGTTGAGTTGGGTCTTGCTTCTTTATCTAACTTGCCACACTGTACCTTTTAATTTGGGCATTTAGACCATTTACCTTCAAGGCTAATATTGGTATTTGCAGACCTGATCCTGTCATCATGTTGTTAACTGATTACTATGCAGGATTGACTGTGTGATTGCTTATAGTGTCAATGGTCTATGTACTTAAGTGTGTTTTTGTAATTTTCAGAAATGCTCTTTCCTTTCCATATTTAGTATTCCATTCAGGACCTCTTGTAAGGCAAGTCTGTTGGTAATAAATTCCTTTAGCATTTCCTTGTCAGAAAAAGATCTTATTTTTCCTTCACTTATAACTAAGCTTTGTTGCCCTTGGGGGTTTGTTTGATCATGGTGTAAGATGGTTTCAGTTGACTGGCTTCATTTCTGGAAGATTTTAGAGTGCCAAGGCTCAAGTTGGCATCCCTTGTCTGTGTGGTGTAACTCTAGGGAGCTGGTACCAGACTCCTGGATTCATTCTCTGGCCCCTTGAGGTTAGGAACCTGCTGCATTGGAGGGGCTGGACTGTTCCAGGTTCACTGACAGCGACACTCTGATGGGTAGTACCAATCAAAGCACTTTGTCAGGGTGATGGCAGAGAAATAATGCCATGCACTGACAACCATCTGATTTTCTACAAGGTCAACAGAACAAGAAGTGGGGGAAGGACTTCCTATTTCATAAATGGTGCTGGGATAACCGGCTTAGCCATATGCAGAAGATTGAAACTGGACCACTTCTTTACACCATATACAAAAATAAACTAAAGATGGATTAAAGACATACATATAAAATGTAAAACTATAAAAACCCTGGAAGATAACCTAGGATATATTCTGGGCATAGGACCTGGCAAAGGTTTCATGATGAAGGTGCCAAAAGCAATTGCAACAACAACAACAAAAATGACAAATGGGACCTAACTAAACTAAGGAGCATCTGTACAGCAAAAGAAACTATCAACAGAGTCACAGACAACCTACAGAATGAGAGAAAATATTTGCAAACTAACCATCTGAAAAGGTCTAAAATTCAGCATCTATAAGGAACATAAACAAATCAACATGTGCAAAACAAACCACCAAATTAAAAAGTGGGCAAAGGACATGAATAGACATTTTTCAAAAGAAGACATACAGCGAGCAAGCATATAAAAAATGCTCAACATCATTAATTATTAGAGAAATATAAATAAAAACCATAATGAGATACCATCTCATACAATCAGAACATCTATTATTAAAAGGTCAAAAAATAACAGATGTTGTCAAGGTTGCAGAGAAAAGAGAGTGCTTATACACTCCTGGTGGGAATATAAATTATTTGAGCCATTGTGGACAGCAGTATGGCAATTTCTCAAAGAAGTCAAAACAGAAATACCATTTGACCCAAGAACCCCATTATTGGGTGTATACCCAAAGGAATGTCAATCATTCTACCATAAGGACACGTAAGCATGTATGTTCATCATGGCATTATTCACAGTAGTAAAGATATGGAATTAACCTAAGTGTCCATCAACGGTGGACTAGAAAAAGAAAATGTGGTACATACACAAAGGAATATAAATAATTCTATTATAAAGATGCATGCATGCGTACTTTCATTGCAGCACTATTCACAATAGTAAAGACATGGAGTCAATCCAAATGCCCATAAATGATAGACTGGGTAAAGAAAATGTGCTACATATACATCATGAAATACTATGCAGCCATAAAAGAGAAGGAGATCATGTCCTTTGCAGGGACATGGATGAAGCTGGAAGCCATTATCGTCAGCAAACTAACACAAGAACAGCAAACCAAACACATGTTCTCACTTGTAAGTGGAAGTTGAACAATGAGAACACATAGGCATAGTGAGGGGAACAATACTTACCGAGGCCTGTTGGCAGAGGGCGGTAGGGAGAGCATTAGGGGAAAAAGCTGATGTATGCTGGGTTTAATACCTAGGTGATGGATTGATAGGTGCAGCAAACCACAATGGCACACGTTTACCTATATAACAAACCTGCACATCCTGTACATGTACCCCAAAATTTAAAAAAATTAATTAGTTAAAAAAGAAAATGTGGTAGATATACACCATGGAATATTATGCAGCCATAAACAGAAACAAGATCATATTTTTTCAGGAACATGAAAGGAGCTCACCTTCAGTCGAATAGACAGTTTGTTTACATGTAGACTAAAATGTTCTTAAAATTAGTAAGTTACGCGTTTGAAAAGCTTTGTTTAGTTAGAATTGACATAATACAGTGACAAGAACTTCAGTTTAGGCATCAGGAGACATGGTGGTCCAACCTAATCTGCCTTATCTGTGAATATGGACAACCTAATCTGCCTTATCTGTGAATATGGACATTACGTTTCATTCCTTTGAGCCAGTATTAATTGCTCCATCCACTATTCTGCCAATAAAATATGTTTTTTTTCCCATGAGAAGAGCTTAAAAAATAACAAAAGCAACATCTCTTCTCTCCACTTATAAAAAAGAAAGACAAATCTTTCTTAAGCTATTTTATTCCCCTGGATTCATTTCTCTAACCTTCCCAACCTAAGCCATTGATTACCATTATTATATATTTTAAAAGGTACTCATGGAGCTTTTGGTGTTTCTCCTCCCTCCTATCCCCCCTCTCTTAAATCCTGTTAGCATTCTTCTTTCCATGCTTTTTTTTTTTTTTTTTTTTTTGATATAGGGTCTTGCTCTGTCACCCAGGCTGGAGTTCAGTGGCGCCATCTCGGCTCACTGCAACCTCTGCCTCCTGCGTTCAAGCGATTCCCCTGCCTCAGCCTCTGGAGTAGCTGGGATTACAGGCACCTGCCACTATGCCCGGCTAATTTTTTGTACTTTTAGTAAAAACGGGGTTTCACTGTATTAGCCAAGATGGTCTCGATTTTCTGACCTCGTGATCTGCCCACCTCAGCCTCCCAAAGTGCTGGGATTACAGGCGTGAGCCACTGTGCCCGGCCCTTTCCACGCTTTTTACTTGAGGAAACTTTTCACGTTGTCTCTTAGGTTTATCTCATATTTATATATGCCAACCTCCCTCAACATACACATTTTACAATAAAACAACAAGAGGTGAGAGAGAGAGAGAGAGAGAGAGAGAGAGAGAGCGCTAGGGAGTGAGTGAGTGAGGGAGGAAAGAGGAAGGGGAAGAAAAAATAAAGAAAAGAAGAAAAAAGGAAATACATTTCCCTAAGTACTATTCTGCAAGCTGTACAAGAAGCATGTCACCAGTACCTATTTTGGTGAGAAACTCAGGAAGCTTCCACTAATGGTGGAAGGCAAAGGGAAGCAGAAATCACATGGTAAGACGGGGGAAAAGGGACAGAGAAAGGGAGAAAGAGAGAGAGGAGAGGGAGAAAGAGAGAGAGATAGAAGGGGAGGAGGTGTGCCAGGCTCTCTTTAACAATCAGACCTGGAAGACCTTTTGCTGTTCCTGAAGGGTCTGTCCCCATGTCCCTAATACCTTCCCCCACCTCCAACACTGGAGATCACATTTCCACATGAGGTTTGGGGAGTCAAACATCCAAACTAGAGCACCTGGCAAAGATGAAAAAGGTAGGTCTTGTTGGTATCCAACTTTTCTAAATCTTAGAGTTTATTCCTCTGGAGAATTCAGCATTTGTTGTAATTGAATTGAGAAAATTACAAAAGATGATTAAGGGCAAAACCCTAGATATTGCCTCCTTTTTCTCTCCATTCATGTGTAAACGTCCCAAGAAGCTCTTGTATCAGTTAAAATTTGACACACACATTTTGGCAATTAATAACAGGCAAGGAAACTTTTTTCTCCTAATTTTTGCTAGAGGCAAACGGTAATTTCTAGACTGCTGGGAGGTCTGTAGACCGGCAGTTGCTGTGTGCTAGGATTTCCAGTCCTGGTAGTATTTTCATATTTTTTAAATCCATGGGGCTGTTATTTCCTGCTCTTGTTGTTAAGGAGAGAAGTTAGGTCTTTAAAAAGGAAATTTCCCCCCACAACCCCAGGCAGATCCTTTTGCACCATTTCATCATTTGCCAGATGCCCTACATAATGCTGCAAACATTTGGATCATGCTGAGAAATCTTTAGTTAGAGCAACACTTCCACACTGTGAAGGCATTTCACATCAAACCAATGCATCTCCAAGACTTCTGTAGGTTTCAACAGGTACCTTTGCTAGTTTTACACCAGGAGAGAGGACAATAGGTGTGTGATGAGGTGATGACAGCGACCGATAAAGAGGCAAAATGGTATGTGCGTGTGTGTGTGTGTGTGTGTGTGTATGCTTGTGTAGTGGGGATAGTAGGTGCTCAGTGTCAGCTCTTTTTCTTCTATTATTACTTTATTATTATTATCTTCTATTATCTTTATTATTATTATTGTTTTATTAACCACATGTGAAACAATGGCTTCTTTCTGAAAATAAAAATATAGTAAAGTCAAAAGCCTTGGGTCACATCAAAGTTGATATTGGCCCCAAGCTACAGTAATTAACAGATTACCTCCTTAATTCACCTCGCTTCTCTATGTTAACAAGTAAAAGTATCTGCCAGTATAATAGGGAAAATATGCAAGCAAATATGATAAGTATTCTCCATGACAGCTGAGGACATCTGGGTGTTCCATCAAATTCGACCTCAAACTCTTGCAGTTTGACCTGCAAACAGAAAAATGCAAAGTTTAGATTAGATGAATAATTGTATACTTGTTTTTAAAAAGTCCCAGGCTTAACAAACAACTGTTGCAAGCACAGTCTGATCATTGGGTTCTATTTTATTTGTTCCTCCTACAAGAGAAGGATGTTTTAAGCAACAGCTTCCTGAAAGCTGTTGAAAATTGTTCTCTTTGAAAAACGTTCTCTCATCACAAAAGAACACTTAGAAACTACTTATTATCTTTCAGCCTTCAGTGAAATAACAGCTGAGGGTGGAAAATAAAAGCTAATTTTCTCTTCTCTTTAATTAAAATGAGATGAAAAATAGTTAAGTGATGAATACAAAGCTGATTTGTTTTTTAAATCATTCCCCTTCATTTTTATAGCTGATTCATGCTAATTAATCCCTATTTTAACCCCTAGTTAAATAACATAAATTTTTAGTCATAATATACATAGGTAAAATGAAACAAGTAATTCACCTTTCCATGGTCAACTCCATTACCAGATTAGAGTGGGTTTATAAAATATATGTATTAATACTTGAATTATAATAATGACAAGAATAATAACAATAATACTAGGAAATGTAATCTCTCCTACAGTGTGACTCAAAAAGAGGCCAAAGTGGATTTCACTTGTTCTAGTCATCCACATGGTGCACAGTGGCTGTGGTGGTTCTTTTAAAACATATAATAATTATTCCATCCTCAAGTTAGCTGAGCTTTACCCTTGCATTCCATGAATACTCTTGGGTATGAAAAGCAGTGAGGTCTGTTAAATATAGAAGTCTAGCATGGAGATAAAAATGATATTCTTAAACTGCCATTTATTTTAAGAGCTTGGATTGTGCTGGGCTGGGCTATATCAGATTACAAAAATTGTCTTTATTTCACTGTCTTCCTTTACTTACTTATTTAAAGTCATTATGCTTATCCTCTCGGTGACAGTGCAGTGTGGGGCTGCACCTACCTCCTGGATCTCCCTGAGCTGCCCACCAGCTCCTCCTCTTCCCCAAGCAAATCTTTTTTTTTTTATTATTGTTATACTTTGAGTTCTAGGGTACATGTGCATAATGTGCAGGTTTGTTACATATGTGTACTTGTGCCATGTTGGTGTGCTGCACCCATCAACTCGTCAGCACCCATCAACTCGTCATTTACATCAGGTATAACTCCCAATGCCATCCCTCCCCCCTCCCCCCTCCCCATGATAGGCCCTGGTGTGTGATGTTCCCCTTCCCGAGTCCAAGTGATCTCATTGTTCAGTTCCCATCTATGAGTGAGAACATGCGGTGTTTGGTTTTCTGTTCTTGCGTCTTTTTGCACCATTTCTTCCCTTGCTGGTCCTTCTTTTTGAAATGCAAATGACTCCTTGCACAATGCTGCAAGCATTTAAACCGAATTGAGGACTCTTAGTTACAGCTACATTTCTGTACCCGTGAGGGCATTTCACTTCAAACTAATGCATTTCCAAGACTTCCATAGGCTTCAATAGGCCCCATTGCCAGTTTTTCACCAAGAGAGAGGATATGACATAATAAGAAATATATATTTGGTCTCTGCTCCCAGTCCCAGACACAGAACTCCTAAAACCCTCATAATTTCCTTAGTGATAGGAACATTTTTTGTTATAATATTTGGTCTTAGTCCCTGGTTCCTGACACAAAAATTTCTAGAATCTCTAGAGTGATGAGTGTCTCTTGTATACTAATGAGATGATGGTTGGCTGGGGATCCCTAGATAGCTTCGGGATGAGGTATAATTGGAGGGCTGGGACTTGCAGTGCCACCCTCTGACCTCTAGTGAGGGGAATGGTGTTGAAGGTTGAGCTGGTCACCAATGGCCAATTATTTAATCAATCCTGCCTACATAATGAAGCCTCTGTGAAAACCCTAAACAATAGGATTTGGAGAACTTCTGAGTTGGTGAGTGCATCAAAGTGCTGAGGGGATAGTGCACCCAGAGAGGGCATGAAAGCTCTGCACCCCTTCCTATAGATTTCACCCTATTCACCTTTCTGTCTGGCTGTTCATTTGTATCCGTTGTAAAATACTTCATAATAAGCCAGTAAATATTTTCCTGAGTTTTGTGAGGCATTATAGCAAATTATCAAAGATGAAGAGGCAGTTGTGGTAAACCCCAATTTATAGCCCATTGGTCTGACGTACAGGTGACAATCTGGGACTTAATGATTGGCATGTGAAGTCTTGTGGGACTAAACCCTTTGCCTGTGGGGTCAGATTTGAATTGTAGAACATCCTGCTGGTATCTGGAGAGTTGGATAATTGGTTGATTGGACGTTTGGTGTCCAAATCCCCAGGCGTTTGGTGTCAGAAGTGTTGTAAGTATTTTAAAAAAGTTTTTTCTTTTAGGGAAGAATGGGTGTTTGATGAGGTGATGACAGCTATAGTGGAGAAAAGAGGCCGAATTGTGTGTGTGTGTGTGTGTGTGTGTGTGCGCGCGCGCGCACGCGCGCACATGCTTGTGTAGTTAAGGTAGTAGATTTCTGGCTGTCAGAAACCCCTCTTCCTGTTGATTCAGTACCTAGCACAGCCCTAAATATCCACCAGACCTCTTACAGGTGCTGCAGTGTCCTTGCCTGTCATGCCATGGAAAGAGGCAGCAGAAAGTTGAGCTCAGTTTGAAGGACTAAGTTATTGCTAACTTACCCGGTGAGGTGTTCTCTAAAGTGCAATCCTTACTTAACTGCGGCAGAATCACCCTAGGGCTCTGGTTAAAAGGGCAAATTCCCACTCCAGACCTACCAGATCAGATGTGCCAACTTTGGAGCCCAGGCATCTGCATTTTAACCAAATCCCCAGGTGATTTTTAATGCACACAAACATTTAAATGTTGCTAGCTAAAAGGTTGTCGTGTTGCTCATATTCAATTACCAACAGCACACGTTGTCCTAAGGAGTATGTCTTTAGTATTTCAAACTTAATATGTAGTAACATTATTCCTTGAGGACTAACTATATACTCTAAAAAAGGATAATGAATTAATATGTTGAGTCTTTTAGACAAACAATGCAAAAGTATGTAAGTTAATATAAAGCTGATACATTTTAGTCTTTTAAACAAACAATACAAAATGTGTTGCATCTTGCTACAGACTGAATAGTCTCCCCCATATTCACATGTTAAAACGTTAACCTTCAGTGTGATGAAATTAGCAGATGGGGCCTTTGAGAGGCGATTAGGTTTTGATGAAGTTGTGACGGTGGACACCAGGGAGCTTACTTTCTCTCTTTCTCTCTCTCTCTGCCATGTGAGCATACAGCAAGATGGCAGCCATCTACAAAAGGGCCCTTTACCAGAACCCAATCATGTTGGCACTTTGATCTTAGACTTCCAGCCTCTAGAACTGTGAGAAAATAAATTTGTATTATTTAAGTCACCCAGTCTACGGCATTTTGTTACAACAGCCTGAGCTGACTAAGACACATTTTCAAATACATGTTTGACGCTCCCTGACTTCTGACTCTTTCACTGTGTTTTCCACTCCCTGAACCCCTTGCTTAAGGAGATTGCAGCATACAATACACCCTGAATCATTCTCTAAATGTCTATGACTATTTACCATTCAGTAGTCCCCTCTTATCCACAGTTTCATTCCCTGTGGTTTCAGTTACCCAAGGTCAATCACAGTCTGAAGATATTAAATGGAAAATTCCAGAAACAAACAGTTCATAAGTTTCAAATTGCACACCATTCTGAGCAGTGTAATGAAATCTTACACTGTTTGTCTTCATTCAGCCCTGGATATGAATCTTCCCTTTGTCCAGTCCATCTACACTGTCTTCACTCTCTGCCCATTAGTCCCTTAGTAAGCCATCTCCGTTATCAGATGGACTGTCTCAGTATCACAGTGCTTGGGTTCAAGTAACCCTTATTTGACTTAATAGTGGCTCCAAAGTGCAAGAGTAATGATGCTGGTGATTCAGATATGTCACAGAGAAGCTGTAAAATGCTTCAAGTGAAAAGGTGTAAGTTCCTAACTTAATATGAAAAGAAAAACAAATTGTACGCTGAGGTTGCTGAGATCTAGGGTAAGAATGAAACTTCTATCCATAAAATTGTGAAGAAAGAGAAAAATTGTTTTGATGTCGCACCTTAAAGTGCAAAAGTTGTGGCCGTGGTGTGTAATAACTGCTTAGTTAAGATGAAAAAGGCATTATATTTGTGGGTGGAAGACATAAGCAGAAGGGTGTTCTGATTGATGATAATCAGGTTCAGTACTGTCCTTGGTTTTGGGCATCCACTGGGGGACTTGGAAAGTATCCCCCACAAATAAGGGGATACTACTGTACTCCGAAGTTTTGTCCAACAAATCTAGGTTTATTATGTTTCAACTTATCCATTAATTCTGTTATTTATTCATTTTCGGATAATTTAGTAAGGCTTTTTAATCCTTCCCCACAGGCTGGGCCCCAAGCTAAGTGGTAGTAAAAGAGATGAATCGATTTATGTGCTTCCTGCCTTTATGGAACTCTCGGCATCATAGGGAGTCAGCAAATCAATAACAGATATGTAATCATAAATTGTGAAGTAAAGAGAAAGAAATCAGGATGGTCTCAGCATGGTGCTAACAGTTTAGCTGATTTCTGAAGGATAAAGATGAGTCACCCATGCAAATGCCAAGGGAAAGTATACCAGATAGAAATACAAGTACATGAAATTTTCTAAAGGGAAAAAATCTTAAACCGAAAGTGTGTTGGAATACTGTGATGTGCCACCTAGATACCCCTTTATTGAATGACTTATTGTCCCAGCTGCTGGGAGTGCTGAGGGCAGGCAGCCTTCAGTGTTACCACATTCAGGAGCTCCCTCAGCTGCAGAGAGCCATGTTACCAAGGTTACCTCTTTCTCAAGATGGACCATATCCAGTAATGGATTCACATGGGAGTATAAGGCTTGGCCATCTCATTTCAAAGGAATATAACCCCGAAAGGCTATTTCTAACCACACTGTTCCATATAGGATCAGCTGAGGCTATGGGCCAGTCCTGCAGATCTGTTTCTCCCTGTGCCCTCTTCCTTTTCTTCTCCCTTCACAGAGGTTGCTCCCAAGGGCACTTCCTAATAGACACCCTGCAAGTTAAATGCTATCTCAGAATCTACTTCTTGGGAAATTCAAACTACAGCACCTGCTGTGGCCATATCAGAGTGCATTAAGGTAAACTATGAAGTAAAATTAAGTATCAGATGATGCCAGACTTGGACATGATGTTTGATTTTATTCTTATTGAACTGGAAGCCATAGAAAGTTTTAAAATAAGGGCATATCACAATGCTTCATCCCAATCATGAGAAAATATTAGAAAAACGTAAACTGAGGGACATTTAACAAAATAACTAATATTCTTGAAATGTGTCAAGGTCATGAAAGATAAGGAAAGAATGAAGAACTTGTATAGATTGGAGGAGACTAAGTAGAAAAGCAATCAAATGCAATATGAGATCCTGGATAGGATTCAGAACAGAAAAAGGATGGTAGAAAAAATAAGACTCGTAGTTTAGTTAATAGTATTGTACCAATGTGAATTTCCCAGTTTTGATAATGTACTATGGTTATGTAAAATGCTGACATTAGACAAATCTGGGTGAGAAGTATAAGGGAATTCTCTTGAACTATCTCTGCAACTTTTTTGCAAGTCCAAAATTAGTTTGAAATAAAATAAACAAAGTTTACTCAAGTTGCTATATAGAGTAAAGGTTGTGGTGAGAGCAAAAGTGAAAGGAGATAGACCAGAGTAGAGTATTGCAATAGTACTGTGACAGTTGATGATGGTGGATTGGAGTATAGCAGCTAGTAGAGGGAGATTTGAGAAGGTAAATAAAGAAGTCAACCATATCAACCACACTTCATCTTTTCTATGGCAGTCTTTGTCTGAAGGAGGCATAAACTAGAAAAGAAATACAGTTTAATGCTAACTCAAGTTTCACGTTTTGACTATTAAGCAAGACTGGACAATCTAATTTCTGAATTGAGACTGCCACCTAAAGTATTTTGAGGACTGTCCAGTCATGGTTAAGAGGTTTGAACTGCTGAAACTATTTTTGCTTAGAAACTATGAATCAGGCCTTTGAAACAACTACATAAAATTTTACATGAAATACATATATATAATATGTACATTTAAAGCAAGTATATAGTTAGATAATAATTCCAAACAAATTTCTATTTAGAAACAACCCAGAACTAGAACAGTGGTTCTTAAAACTTGGTTTTATCAGAATCAACTGGAGGGCTAATAGAGGCTTACATTCCTGGAAGTAGGATAGAACTCAGGTTTTAAAATTTTTATCAAATGCCCTGCCTGATTCTGACACAGAAGAGTTTGAGAACTGCTGAACTAGAACATTGGTGGTACCTTTGAAGGCTTCTGCATACCTCTCTCCAATCGTACTCAACTCTTTCTTCCAGAGTCAATTATTCAATTTTGTTAATAATTCCCTTATTATTCTTTATACTTTTTCATTTGCATCTGTTCAGGTATCCCTAAAAAATACTTTGCTTAGTTTTGCCTGTTTTCAAGCTTTATATTGTTAGAAACACAGTATGTGTTTTCTTCTATGACTTGCTCTTTATTTGCCACATAATGTTCTTGAGATTCATCCATGTTGATGCATGTAATAATTATTCATTCATGGTCATTGGTGCTTGGTATTCAATTGCGTGACTATGCCACAATTAATTGTCCACTGTCTTATTGTTGAATATTTAAGGTGTCTCAAGTAACTACATATAAAAAACTTCATTGGTTGCTTGGGAAGCATTAGGATCTAGTGAAGGGTAGCATCTCTGCCTTCAATTGCTCCCCTGCTGGCCTCTCCTCACCTACATTCCTGGCCCCCCACCCTAGCCTAGGAAGAACAAGAAGACCCTTCTACCCAGGGGTCAATGGGAAATGAACGGAGAACGTGCAATTCCACCCTCATCCAACTGTAGTGAAGTGGCACCCTTTTATCCATGGGAGTGTTATCAGAGAAAGCCTGCTAAAATACAAGATTTAAATAAGATCCAAAGTCTTGTAACATAATATCCAAAATGTTCAATTTTCAGTTAAAAATCACTTGTCATACCAGGAACCAGAAAAACCTCAAGCTAAATTTAAAAAAGCAATCAACAGATGCCAACACAGAAATGGCACAGATGTTAGAATTATCTGACAAAGATATTAGAGCGCCATCACAGCAATGTTTCAATGAGCAATCATGAGAAATTATGAACATGCTTGAAACAAATGAAAAAATAGTTTTAGCAAATAAATAGAAAGTCTCAACAAAGAGACATTCATATAGAAGATATTAAGAAGAACTAAATGGACATTTTAGAACTGAAAATACAATAACTGAAATAAAAATCTCAGTGGATGGACACAGTAGCAGAATGGGCAGGAGAACAAAAGAAATAATTAGTAAACTTGAAGATAGAACAATATAAATTATCTAATCTGAGCAACAAACTGACTGAACAAAATGAAAACAGCTTCAGAGATATGTGGAACTATAACAAAAGATTTAATATTTACCTCATTAGAGTCCTTAAAAAAGAAGAGAAAGAGGGTTGGGCTGAGAAAGCATTAAAAGAAATAATGGCTGAAAATTTCCCAAAGTTGGCAAAAACACATGAACCTAAATGTTTAAGAAGCCGATCAAACCCCAAACAGGTGAAACTCAAAACCATCCATGCTCACACATATCATAGTCACATGTCTGAAAAAAAAGACAAATTTAAAATCTCGAAAGCAGCCAGAGAGAAATGACACATTACCCATAAGAAAAAACAACAACAACAATAACAACAAACTTGAATGACAGTAGATTTCTCATCAAATCCCATGAAGACCAGAAGGAAATGGCACAATATTTTTTAAGAAAATGCTGAAAGAAAAGGTCAACCCAGACTTTTATATCTAGTGAAAATATCCTTCAGAGATGATGGAAAAATGAAGACATTTTCAAATGATGGGAAACTAGGAAAATTTGCTGCCAGCAGACATACCCTAAAAGAATAGTAAAGAAGTTCTCTAGAAATAAGAATATGGTGAAAGAAGGAATACTGGAACATCAAGAAGGAAGGAAGAACTTGGAAAAACAAAAATATGGGTAAATAAAACAGACTTTCCTTCCCTTCCTGCGTTTTCTAAATTATGTTTGACAGCTGAATAAGAGTTACAAGAATCTCTAATGTGGTTCTCTGCATAGAGGAAATATCTAAGAAATATTATAAATGTGGGAAATATTATAAATGTGGGAGTGTAAAAGGATATAAAAAGAGGTAATATTTCTATACTTCTCTCAAGCTGGTAAAAAGTTGAAACCAGTAGACTGTAATACGTTATTTATATATAACATAAAGACTATAACAACCACACACAAAAAAAGCTATACAAAGAGATTAGCACAAAAATACTATTTATAAATAAAAATAGAATTCTCAAATATGTTCAAGTTAAGCACAGGAAGGCAGGAATGAAAAAGTAAAAATAGGAATACGACAGAAAACAAAAATACAAAATGGCAGACTTAAGCCTTAATACACCAATAAGTACATTAAATCACATTGTCTAAATACACCAATTCAAAGAAGGATATTTGCAAAGTGTATGAAAAAGACATGAACTAACTACAAGAAGCACTTCAAATAAAATGATATGCATAGGTTGAAAGTAAAATGATGGGAAAAGACATACCATGTAAACAGTAGCCAAAAGGAAACAGGAGTAGTGATAGTCACATCAGACAAAGTAAACTTCAGAGCAAAGAAAATTACCAGAGACAGAGAGGACATTACATAACGATACAAGAGTCCATCCACCCCTTTATGTGAACTGTGTATGCCCCAGACAGCAGAGTTGCAAAATATAAAAAGCAAAAACTGAAAGAAGAAATAGGCAAATCCACAATTATAAATGTATTACAGTCTACTGGTTTCAACAAATCCAAAATTTGTTTGGAATCAGACTCCAAACAAACAAGCAAACAAAAAACCTAGAGCTAGCATTTTACTTCATGGTGAAAAGCTGAGTGCTTTCTCCCCTAATATTAGGCATAAGGCAAGGATGATGACTTTTCTCACTGGTCTTCAGCATAGTACCAGAAGATCTAGTCAGCAAAATAAGGCAAGAGAAGGAAATTTAAAAAACAAGCAGATCAGAGAGGAAGAAAGAAAATTGTCCATTCTCCTTTTCTTGCATATGACATGATGGTCTATATTGAAAAATCCAAGGAATCTACTGAAAACAAAAACAAAAACAACACAAAACTCCTAGAAATAATAACTGAGTTCAGCAACTTTGAAGAATGCAGGCTAATGTGTAAAAATCATTTTTATTACATATACTATCAATGAATTTGTGAAAACCAAAATTAAAAATATAATACTGTCCAGTAACAATGGTTCACACCTGTAATCCCAGCACTTTGGGCAGCAAGGCAGGAGCATCAGGAGTTTGAGACCAGCCTGGGCAACATAGCAAGATCTCATATCTATTAAACATTTTAAAAACATAGCCAGGTGTGGTGTTGTGTGCCTATAGTCCCAACTACTTGGGAGGCTGAGGCAGAAGGAACACTTGAGCCCAGAAGGTTGAGGCTGCAGTGAGCCATCATCATGCCAGTGTACTCCATCCAGGGCAACAAAGTGATACTCTGTCTCAAAAAAAGAGAGGGGTGCGCCAAGAGGGCAGAATAGAAGACTTCACCAATTGTCCTCCATGCACAAAGACATCAATTTCACAACTATCTGCACATAAAAAAAAAAAAAGCACCTTTGTAAGAATCAAAAATTGGGTGAGCACTCACAGTAACTGGTTTTAACTTCATATTGCTGAAGGAGGCACTAAAGAGGTAGGAAAAAGTCTTGCCAATGTCACCCCTCCCCCATCCACCAGCAGCCCGCCGTGCGGCACCAAGAGAATCTATGTGCTTGGGAGAGGGAGAATGCAGCAATTTTGAGATATTGCATTGAACTCAGTGCTGCTCTGTTATAGGAGAAAGCAAAACCAGAACAAACTCAGCTGACACCCTCCCATGGAGAGAACATTTAAGCCAGCTCTAGCCAGAGGGGCATTGCCTATCCTAGTGGTCAGAAATTGAGTTCCGGCAAGGCTCACTATCTCAGGCTGGAGTGCCCTGGGGCCCTGATTAAGCTTGAAAGGCAGTTTATGCCCCAAGGACTATAACTACTGGGCGAGTCCTAGTGCTGAACTGGGCTAAAAGCCAGTGGACTCAGGGGGATGGGTGGGGGGTGGGGAATGTAACCTACTAAGACACCAACCAGGCTTGCTAGGGGAGTGTTGGTGCCACCCTTCCCTAACACCAGGCTGCACAGGTCTCAGCTCTAAAAGAGACTTCTTCCTTCCACTTGAGGAGAGGAGAGGGAAGAGTGGGGAGGACTTTTTCTCACATCTTGGATATCAACTCAGCCACAGTAGGATAGGGCACTGGTCAGAGGTCTTCATTTCAGGCTCCAGCTCCCAGAAGACGTATCTAGACACACACTGGGACAGGAGAGAACCTGCTGCCTTGACAGGAAGGGCACAGTCTGGGCAGACTTCATCACCCGCTAACTGAAGAGTCCTTGGGCCCTGAATAACAAGCAGCAATACTCAGGTATTATGTGGAGGGCCTTGGGTGGCACTGAGATTTGCTGGCTTCAGGTAAGACTCAGCACATTCCCAGCTGTAGTGGCCCTGGAAAGAGATCCCTCCTGCTTGAGAAAAGTGGAGGGAAAAGTAAAGGGGACTTTGTCTTGTAGCATAAGTACTAGCTCTGCCACAAGAGGTAGAGCACAAAGCAGACTTTTGGGGTCCCTGATTCCATGCCTTGGCTCTTGGATGGCATTTCTGGACCTGCCTTAGGCCAGAGGGGAGCCCACTGCCTTGAAGGGTGAGTCCCAGACCAGGAAACATTCACTAAAAGGTGACTGAAGAGTCCTTGGGGCTTAAAGGAACATCAGTGGTAGCGTGGCAGTAATCCCCATGGACCTGTGGTGATGGAGGCCAAGGGATGAGGCTCCTCCACTTTTGGAAATACACTTCACCTATAAAGGCACACACACAGTAAAAAAAAAAAAAAAAAAACTGGAAAAAATATCCCATGCCAATGATAAAGGGGTCAATTCAGCAAGAGGATATAACAATTTGAAATATATATGCACCCAACACTGGAGCACCCAGATATATAAAGCAAATATTATTAGAGCTAAAGTGAGAGAGAGACCTCAATACAGTAATAGCTGGAGACCTTAACATCCCACTTTCAGCATTGGACAAATAATCCAGACACAAAATCAACAAAGAAACATCAGACTTAATCTGCCCTATAGACCAAATGGGCCTAATAGATATTTACAGAACATTTCATCCAATGCCAGCAGAATACACATTCTTTTCCTCAACACAAGGATCAATCTTAAAGATAGACTATATGTTAAGTCACAAAACAAGTCTGAAAACATTTTAAAAAATTAAAAGAATAGCAAGCACCTTCTCTGACTACAGTGGAATAAAATTACAAATCAATAACCAGAGTAATTTTGGAAACTATACAAAGATATGGAAATTAAACAATATTCTCCTGAATGACCAGTGGGTTCATGAAGAAATTAGGATGAAAATTGAAAAATTTCTTGAAACAAACGATAAGGGAAACACAGTATACCAAAACCTATGGGGTACAGCAAAAGCAGTATAAGAAAAAAGTAATAAAGATGAGAGCAGAAATTAATGAAAGTGAAGTGAAGAAAACAATACAAAAGATCATTGAAACAAGAAAGTTGTTTTTTTTAAAAGTTAAACATAACTGGCAAACCTATAGCCAGACTTAAAAAAAAAAAAAAAAAAAAGGAGAGAGGACCCAGATAAATAAAATCAGAGATGAAAAAAAGAGAAATATTACAACTGACATTGCAGAAATTCACAGGATCATTAGTGGCTACTGTGAACAAGTATATGCCGATAAATTTAAAAATCTAGAAGAAATGGACAAATTCCTAGACATATACAATCTACCAAGATTAAACCAGGAAGAAATCCAAAACCTGAACAGATCAATAACAAGTAATGAGATCAAAGCTGTAATAAAAACTCTCCCAGCAGAGTAAAGCCTGTGACCCAATGACTTCACTGCTGAATTCCACTAAACATTTAAAGAAAAACTAATACCAATCCTACTCGAACTATACCAAAAAACACAGGAGGGAATACTTTCAAACTCATTCTATGAGGTCAGTATTACCCTGCTACCAAAGCCAGACAAAGCTACATCAAAAAAACAAAATACAAAAAACAAACAAACAAAAAACAAAAACAAAAACCCCTACAGGTCAATATCTCTGATGAATACTGATACAAAAATCCTCAACAAAATACTAGGAAACCAAATTTAAGAATACATTAGAATGATCATTCATCATGACCAAGTGGGACTTATCCCTGGGATGCAAGGATGGTTCAACATGCACAAATCAATCACTGTGATACATCATATCAACATAATAAAGGATAAAAACCATATAATCATTTCAATTGGTGCTGGAAAAGCATTTCATAAAAATTGTGCCTCATTCATGATAAAAACTATCAGAAAACTGGGTATCGAAGGAACATGTCTTAACATAATAAAAGTCATATACAACAGACAGAGAGCTAGTTATTTATTTATTCATTTATTTTTTTGAAACAGAGTCTTACTTCTTCTCCCAGGCTGGAATGCAATGGCACGATCTTGGCTCACCACAACCTTCACCTCCTGGATTCAAGCAATTCTCCTGCCTCAGCCTCCCAAGTAGTTGGGATTATAGGCATGTGCCAGCATGCCTAGCTAATTTTTGTTTTCTTAGTAGAGGCGGGGTTTCACCATGTTGGCCAGGCTGGTCTCAAACTCCTAACTTCAAGTGATCCTCCTGCCTCGGCCTGCCAAAGTGCTGGGATTACAGGCATGAGCCACCGCACCCAGCCGAGAGCTAGTATTATACTGAATGGGAAAAAACTGAAAGCCTTTTCTCTAAGATCTGGAACATCATGAGGATACTTACTTTTACCACTGTTATTCAACACAGTACTAGAAGTCCTAGCTAGAGCAGTTAGACAGGAGAAAGAAATAAAGGGCATCACAATTGGAAAGGAAGAAGTCAAATTATCCTTGTTTGCAGATAACATGATCTTACATTTGGAAAAACCTAAAGACTCCACAAAAAAAGTATTGGAACTGATAAACAAATTCTGTAAAGTTGCGGGATATAAAATCAACATACAAAAATCAGTAGCATTTCTATATGTCAACAGTGAAGAATCTGGAAAAGAAATCAAGAAAGTAATCCTATTTATGGTAGCTACAAATAAAATAAAATAAAATACCTAGGAATTAACCAAAAAAGCAAAAGATCTCTACAGTGAAAATTCTAAAACACTGATACAAGAAATTGAAGAGCACACACACACACACACACACACACACACAAATAGATTCCATGTTCATGGATTGGAAGAATCAACACTGTTAAAATGTTCATACTACCCAAAGAAATCATACTACCCAAAGAAATGTTCATACTACCCAAAGAAATATACAGATTTAATGCAATTTCTATCAAAATACCAATTATGTTCTTCTCAGAAATAGAAAAAATTATTTTCAAATATATATGGAACCACAAACAACCCAGAATAGTCAAAGCTACACTAAGCAGAAAGAAGAAAACTGGAGGGATTGCATTACCTGACTTTGAGTTATACTACAGAGCTATCATAATCAAAATGGCATGGTACTGGCATGAAAACAGAAAAATAATTAATGGAACAGAATTGAGAACCCAGAAATACATCCATACATCTACAGTGAACTCATTTTCGACAAGTTTCCAAGAACATACATTTGAGAAAGGACTGTCTCTTCAATAAATGATGCTGGGAAAACTTAATATCTATATGTAGAATAACAAAACTAGAACCCTACCTCTCAGCATATACAAAAATTGGATCACAATAGATTGAAGACTTAAATCTAAGACCTCAAACTATGAAACTTCCACAAGAAAACATTGGGTAAAATCTCCAGAACACTGGATTGGGCAAAGTCTTCTTGAGCAATACTCCATAAGCACAGGCAACCTAAACAAGAATGAATGAATGGGATCATATCAAGTTAAAAAGGTTCTGCACAGCAAAGGATACAATCATCAAAGTGAAGAGAGAAAGCACAGTTTGGGAGAAAATATTTGCAAACTACCCATCTGAAAAGCATTAATAATTAGAATATATTAGGAGCTCAAACAACTCGACAGAAAAAAAATCTAATAATCTGATTTTAAAATAGGCAAAAGATTTGAATAGGCATTTCTCAAAAGAAGACATACAAATGGCAAACAGGTATATAAAAACATGTTTCAACCTCAATAATCATCAGAGAAATGCAAATCAAAACTACAATGAGATATCATCTCACCCCTGGGAAAATGGCTTATATCCCCAAAACAGGCAATAACAAATGCTGGCAAGGATGCGGAGAAAAAGGAACCCTCATTCACCGTTGGTAAGGGTGTATATTAGTAGTACCACCATCATGGAAAACAGTTTGGAAGTTCCTCAAAAAACTAAAAATAGAGCTACCATAAAATCCAGCAGTTGCACTCCTAAGTGTATACCTAAAAGAAAGGAAATCACTATATTGAAAAGATATCTGCACTCTCATGTTTATTGCAGCACTATTCACAATAACCAAGATTTGGAAGCAATGTAAGTATTCATCAACAGACAAATGAATAAGGAAAATGTGGTACAGATAAGCAATGGAGTACTATTCAGCCATAAAAAAGAATGAGCTCCTTCCTGTCATTTGCAACAACATGGATGGAACTGGAGGTCATTATGTCAAGTAAAATAAGCCAGGCATAGAAAGACAAACATCACATATTCTCACTTATCTGTGGGAGCTAAAAATTAAAACAATTAAACTCATTGCAATAGTAAGTAGAAGGATGGTTACCAGAGGCTGGGAAGGGTAGTTGGGGAGGATGAGGGGAAAAGGGAGGATGGTTCATGGGAACAAAAAAATAGAAATAATAAATATGACAGTATTTGCTGACCTAATAGGGTAACTGTGGTAAAAATAATTTAGTTGTTCATTTAGAAATAACTAAAAGTTTATATTTGGGTTGTTTGAAACTCAAAGGATGAATGCTTTAGGTGATGGATATCCTATTTACCCTGATGTGATCATTATGCATTGCATGCTCATATAAAGATAACACATGTAACCCATAAATATACACACTCACCATGTACCCACAAGAATTAACAATAAAAATGTTTAGAAAATACCATCTTCAATAGTTCAAAAAAGACCCTGAGGTACTTACACGTAAATCTAACAAAACATATACAGACCTGTATTCTGAAAATTGCAAAATGCTGACAAAATAAATAAAAGGTTTAACTAAATGAAGAGATATACCATATTAATGACTTGGAAGACTCAGCATAGGAAAAATTGTTTAGAGCAAACCTTTGCTCTATGACTGTCTTCAAATTGATATATAGTTTAATGTAACTCCTATTAACATCCCAGCAAGATTTTGTGGACATAAACAAGATTATTCTAAAATTTTTATCAAAAGGCAAAATAACTAGAATAGTTGAAACAATTTTGGAAAAGAAGAATAAAGTGAAAAGACTCACTTTACTTGATACTAAAGTTTTCTATATAGCTACAGTAATCAAGACTTCGTAGTATTGGCAGAGAGACTGACACATAGATCAATAAAAAGGAATAGAAAACTCAGAAATAGTCCCACACAAGTATGGAGAGTTGCAAAAGCAAATTAATGGAGAAAGAACAGACTTTTTAACAAATGATGCTGGAACAATTGTGTATCCATTGGCAAAAAAAGTAAATGAACCTTATACAAAAACTAACTCCATGTTGATTATAGATTTATATATAAAATGCAAAACTACAAACTTTTTAGATAATAAGAAAGGAGAGAATCTTCAGGGTGTAGATCTAGGAAAAGAGTTCTTAGACTAGACATCAATAGCATGATGAAGACAAATCAAATTTCTAAATCTCATCCAAAATTAAAAACCTTTGCTCTATGACAGACTTCATTAAGAGGATGCAACAAGAAGCTACAGATTCGAAGAAAATAGTTATCGTATGTATTTGACAATGGTTTGGTATCTAGAATATATAAAGAACCCTTTAAATTTAACACTAACTAAAAAAAAAAAAAAGTCTATTTGGAAAATGGGTGAAAGATGTGAAGAGACATTTTACCAAATTGGATATATGGATAGCAAATAAACACATGAAAAGATGTTCAGCATCACTGGAAATGTAATTAGGAACACAACGAGATATCAGTGCACATCTAATAGAAGACCTAACATTAAAAAACAGTGAAAAGTTCAAATGCTGGAAAAGATGTAGAGAAACTAGATCTCTTAAACACTCTGCTGGAGATAATGTAAAATGGTACAGCTATTCTGGAAAATAGTTTGGAAGTTTCTTAATGAGACATAAACTTACTACATAATCCAGCAAATGACACAAATTTATATACACGCATTGTACTAGTGTTTTATTCCTGGTTTTGATGTTGTACTAAAATTATGTCAGATAATCATGGGGAGAAACTAGTTGAGGGGTTCATGGGATCTTTCTCTGCTATCTTTGCAACTCTCTTTAAATCAACAAATACTTCAAAATAAAAATGCAAAAAAAATTCATGAATTATCTTGCTTTAGAAAATATAGAAAATCAAATAATCTTTCCCTAATTTTAAGTGTATGTTATAGTGCCTTTCTGAAATTATTCCATATGTTAGCTTTTATTGCTCAAAATGATTGAAATAAAAAATATATAGAAACAAAGGATTTGACAGAGTTAAGTACTAACCTTGGACTATAACCAGTGGTGTGCTGGTAAATGTTATACAACCATCTTTCTTAGAGGAATAAGTCCTGATTTGTAGTGTTTGCCTATTTCTGTAATGTAAATATTTGCACCATGGCCAATTTCGAGTTACTAACATGACCTTCAACTAGCATATAACATTCCTAAAACTTTAATAATCAGCTCTGGTGAGTTGGTGTGAACTTGCTCCAGCATGCTACTGAAACTTTGTTGGAGTGTATTTGTATGTTTGTATGTGTGTGTGTGTGTGTGCGTGTATGTGTATGTGTGTTTAAATGACTAATTATTAGTTAGTTTTCTTAGCATTTATCCCTTTTCTTTAAAACCTAAGCACAGTCAAAAGAATGAACCTGAGATATCAGTCCCTGGTAATTGCATTTGGATTAAGACAATGAAGTATTCATATAGCAGAGCCTCATAGAATCAGCAATTTTAGAAAATCTAAATAAAAAGTCTGCTTTTACCAGGTGCTCAAATAACTGTGTGAAATGAAGAGCATCAAAGTGAAGTTCATTATTGGAGCTGTTGGAACCCGCCCATGCATTGACTGGGTACCATTCAGTGCCAGAGATCTGTTATATTGAGGGATAATTTCAGAAGAGGGATTTTCTATACCCCTTTCATTAGACAAAAGATTTCACTTAGACAAAAGGTTTTTGTAATGTTCCTGACCAATTAGAGTCCATACTGTTTTAATGAGTTAAAATCAGATTTATCTAAAATTCTAAAGATGAAACAATGTTGTCCCAGCATGGAACTTTATTTTTCAAAGGGATTGTACAGGCCTATTCCCCTACCACTTAATTGGCGAGTTGGTGTTTCCCCTGGTTATAATTGCATGGTCTTAGCCTTCCCTCGAGTGACCAAGGCAGATTATGTGTGTTGGTGTCTAAATCACAGATGAATGCCAGATTAAAGTCTGGGCCTAGGGGACTAGGTCCTAGGTCCTATTGTCAACTTCCAATGATCATCACTTCAGTTTACACAAGTTCCAAGGTGACCTTCTCCATTTCCATGGGCTTTAAACAGCAGTGGACTAGGAAAGCTTGCATGCCAATCCTAGCTTCACCATTTTCCACCAGGCAAGTTGCACTCAGACCTGTATTTTCTTGATTTGTAAATGAAGCAGCTCTGAGGCCTGCATTCCTGCCCACCTCAAAGGGCTGTTGCAAGGGTCAAGTAAGAACATATGTGAAAACTTGTGTCACCTGAAACTTGCCATATAAATGTAATTATAAACATCTCACAATATAGGTCTCTATAAATGTCATCTCTAAAGAGAACCCTTGCCTGGCCACTCTATCTAAAATAGTCATCCCACAATCAATCATTCTGCTTTATTATCTTAGTTTAGCTGTTTCTGACACTAGAATGAAAGATCTATGAAAGTAGAGCTTTATATTATTCATCACTGAATTCTTAAACCCTACAACTTGCCTTGTAGAAAGTAACCTTCCATCCATATTTATTCAATGAATGAATAAATGAATGGATGAGGTAGTATTTAATTTTTGCTGAATGTTCATAAGTCACTCATTATGCATACAATATTACCGCACAATTCTTTAAATGCAAATGTAATCAATTTATAGAATTGGCTGGATTTGGTACAACACAAAATAAAGCAAGTAGCTTTATTCTATGCCCACTAGTGGCTCCTTTAAGGAAGGAATGCATAAAAGAGAGCTTAGAGTTGATATTGTTCATGTTTCTCTTGACTGTTGAATACCCTCTCTCTTGTTAGGCATTTGAACCCTAAGTCTTTCATGAGATGCATTGGTGAAAACTATCACACTATACCTTTATTCTGATATGGGCAATAAACTTTCTGGCAGAGCTCTTTTATAATATGCCTTCATCTCTTGCTTCCAGGGGACTACTCACAGCCTCTTTTCCTATGGGGTCTCTTTGCCACAGCAGATAGCCTTTTTGGGTGGGGTTCTTTCAAGAATATTTTCCATGGCAAAGACTTAACCTTGCTTCCCAAATGGTGGCAGTGTGGTTTGACCCAATACTGATCCTTCCTTCCATGGTATGCCATCATGAGCTACTTTACTAGTATTAATCCTCACGTGCATCCCAAACTTCTGGAGACACATGTGAGGCATCAGTTATCTATTGCTGTGTACAAATTTTGTAGGTTTAAACACTCTAGAACTTACTAGGTTAAAACAACCACTATTTATTTGCTCAAAATTCTGTGGGTTAGCAATGTAGGATGGGCCCAGAAGCATATTTTTTGCTGCTCTTACCTATGACTATATAGCTATCATCATCTGGTGGCTTGACTGGGGCTGGATGGTCTCACAAAACCTCATTCACATGTCTGGCAGTTCGTGTTGGATGTTGGCTGGGCCTCATACCTCCAAGTGATCTCTCATCTTCCAGCAGACTGTCCTAGGTTTCTTCACATGATGTAACATTTCAAGATGGGAAGTTTTAAAGTACAAACACTTTCTAAGCTTCTACTTGTGTCTTGCTTCTGATTTCTCATGTCTGAAAGCAAGTCACATAATTAAGCCCAGAGTCAGTGTGAGAGGAGTCTAGAAAAGGGCATAGATTCAAGGAAGTATGATTCACTGGGGGGTGGGGGTGTGGGGGTGTGCATTACTGTAACAACATGGGGTTTACCTAAAATTAGTGGTGTTCTAGAGCTGAGAGTTAATTGTACACTTATCTTCCCAATTTTAAATCAGTGACTTCAGGCTTGTAGCTCAAAATTGGACATAATGGGAATAATTACAGCACAGAAATTAAAACATGCTACAGGTTATTTCCCCACAGAAACTTCTGCAAAGCAAGTTGTTAAACACTTATTAGCAGGCCATTGCTTAAACCACTCTGGAAACAGCATCAGGCGTGTCTTTGAGAGTCTGTGGCTCCTCTTGTAGAAAGTAGTACCTCACCAAGTGCTTCTCGAGATTCCAAATTTAAATGGTCAGGAGGAAACCCCTATTTTTTCCCACAGGAGGCGGAAATGCTAGATTTCTCTTCTTTTCTGTAAATTCCCTTCAATGATCACACTAAAGACTTTCTAGTTTTTTTGGATGTATTCTGAATATTGTAACAGGATGGCTAACTGAAAGACCACTTAGTCAATGTCTTAGCAAATCTGGAGAGGCTGTTCCTTGTGGAGGTCTTGTCCTCAGCTTTGAGGCATTAACGAAAACTCTGTGACAATAGGACCTATCTTATTCCATATCCTCTCCCTATCCTGTTACACAAAATTTTCCTGAGCTACACACATATATCCAACTTTTCTATATATTAATATAAAAAATCCATACTGAAGGATATGTAGTCCATCCACCCTAGCAATGCTAAATCTTATCTTTGAAACAAGCCAATGCTTCAGAGAGCAATAAATCTAAACTTTGGCATTATGCCATCACCCTATATGGATGCATACCTTATTTAAAAGAAAAACAGCTAATAATTTACTACTCTATTTCTTCTCAGAGCATGGTGAAGGATGTTGCTCACTGTTTCACCTGGGGCTTCCTACATGGTTACCTGCGGGAAATGATGCCCCTGATGGCTCAGTGCCACTTGCTTCTGCTGAGAACTGAGTGGGTTTCATCTGAAGGACACTGTGAGAGTTGTAACAAATCAAGTTTTTCAATTAGTTCTGGTCATTGAAAAGCACAGAGAGAAGAAGGAGTGGAGTAAGATGGCAGAATAGGTCTTTCCAGCAATCATCCCCGCAAAGAAACATCAATTTAAATAAGTATCCGTGCACAAAAAGAGCTTCACAATGGCTCCAGAAACTAGGTGAGAGATCCCAGTACCTGGTTGTAGCACAATAACAGAAAAAACACTTTTTAGAGAGTAGGAAGGACAGTTTTCATTACCCTCATTATACCTCTCCCAAACCCAGAAAGCACAGCACTGAGCTATTTTCCACTTGGGAGAAAGAGAGGGGAGTGAGCACAGGACTTTGCCTTGGACCCCAACACTGGCTTAGCCACTGTAAAACCCAGCACTAGGCAGAAACCCACAGACCCATTACTCCAGGCCATTACCCAGAAACTATTTTCAGACCTGCCCTGATACCTCACAGCCCCGGTCTTCAGGCTCATGTGGCAGAACTCTGTCTCTGACCTACACGACTGCTGGGTGAACTTCAGTGGCCCTGAGCTCTGAAGAGCCTTCAGTGGGAGGCAAGCCTGAGTGACTTTGGGCTCCAGGTGTGCTCCAGCACTGCACTAGCTACGGTGCCCTTGGGCTTTGAGTATGCCTCAGTGCCAATGCCAGGCACAGCTGTTCTGGGCTTCAGACCTGCCACAGTGAACTACTGCTGCAGCAACCCCAGGCTTCTGGTGCATTCCAGTGCTACAATGGCCATAGCTGCCACTTCTGGTAGGTCACAGTGGTGTGTCCACTGCAATGATCTAGACTTTAGGATCATGCCAGATAGCCTGTCCATAATCTCTAGATGGAATGAGTATTGAAGGGCTTTCCCAGCAAAGTCAGTCCTTGTAGACTGAAATAATTACCTACTTCTTAAAATACACAGATATCAACACATGACCACATGATCAAGAACAATCAGGAAACAGGATATTATCACTAAAGGGACAAAGTAGAGGGTTAGTGACTGACCTTAAAGAAATGGAGATATATGAACTTCCTGATGAAGAAATGAAACTAATTGTTTGAAAGATGTTCAGTGAATTTCAAGAAAATGTAGAGAAGCAATTCAACAAAATGAGAAAAAAATAAGTGATGAGAAAGGAAAATTTAATAGGTATTGAAATAACAATAATAAAACAAATTCTGGAGCTGAAAACTACAATAAAAAATGAAAAATTCAACAGAGAGCATCAACAGTAGAACTGATCAAACAGAAGAAAGACTTCATGAACTCATTACAGGTTATTTGAAAATATACAGTCAGAGGAGACCAAAACAATTGAAAAGGAATGAAGAAAGTTTACAGGATTTATGAAAGATCATCAGAAGAGCAAGTTTTGAGTGATAAGAATTTAAGAAGGATACAGGAAAGATAAAGGGGTAGGAAGCTTATTTAAGGAAATAGTAGAAGAAAGTTTTGCAAACCTAGAAAAAGATGCAAATATCTAGGTTCAAGAAGGTCAGGGATCTTCAATCATATTTAATCCTAATAAGACTACATCAAGACATAATCATACTGCCAAAAATCAAAGACAAAGAGAAGATCTTGAAAGCAGCCAAGAGAAGAGAAGCATTTGATATATAAGGGAGTTCAATATGGCTAGCAGTAGACTTCTCAGCTTAAACCGTACAGGCCAGGAGATAGTGGGATTATATATTCAAAGTGCTGAAGGAAAGAAAATATCAACCAAGAATAGTGTATCCAGAAAATCTGTCCTTCAGAAATGAAAAAGAGGTATAGACTTTGTCCTAGACAAACAAAAGCTGAGGAAGTTTATCAACACCGTACCTGTCTTAGAAGAGATGCTAAAGGAAGTTTAAGTTGAAACAAAATGACACTAATGAGCAACACAAAAACATCTGAAAGTATACAACTTATTGGTTAAAGTATACAGACAAATTAAGATTACTCTAATACTGTAAGAGTGGTGTGTAAATAACATATCTTTAGTTTGAAGGTCAAAAGGCAAAAGAATTTAAAATAATAAGAGCCACCATAATTTGTTAAGGGATTTGCAATATAAAAAGATGTAAATGGTCACACAAAAACTTCAAAATGTGGAGGGGGGAGTGGAATATAAAGACAGGAGTTTTTGTAATCAGAGGTTAAGTTGTTACCAGCTTAAAATAACCAGTTAATTATAAGATGCATTTTTGACCTAACAGACATATGCAAAACATTCCATCCAACAGCAACAGAATACACATTCTTCTCAACACATGGAACGTTCTCCAGCATAGATCATATGGTAGGCCACAAAACAAATCTTAACAAGTTCGAGAAGATTTAAATAATATCAAGTATCTTTTCTGAACACAATGATATAAAAGTAGACGTCAATAGCAAGAGGAATGTCAAAATATTCAACAAGTTCACAGAAATTAAACAAAATGCTCCAGAACAATCAATGGATCAATGAAGAAATTAAAAATTTTAAGACAAATAAAAATAAAAACACAACATACAAAAACTTATGGGATACACCAAAAGCAGTACTAAGAGGAAAGTTTATGGCAATAAATGCATGCCTACATCGAAAATGAAGAAAGATCTTCAAGTAAACAATCTAATGTTGCACCTAAAGGAACTAGAGCAACAAAAACAAATTAAGACCAAAGTTAGTAGAAGAAAGGAAATAATGAAGATCAGAGCAGAAATAAATGAAATAGAGAGGAGAAAAACGGTAGAAAAATCAACAAAACTAAGCGGTGTTTTTAAAAAGATAAACAAGCCCGGGCAGGGTGGCTGACAACTGTAATCCCAGCACTTTGGGAGGCTGAGACGGGTGGATCACCTGAGGTCAGGAGTTTGAGACCAGCCTGGCCAACATGGTGAAACTCCATGTCTACTAAAAATACAAAATTAGCTGGGCATGGTGGCAAGTGCCTGTAATCCCAGCTACTCAGGAGGCTGAGGAAGGAGAATCACTTCAAACTAGGAGGTGGAGGTTGCAGTGAGCTGAGATCGCACCATTGCACTCCAGCCTGGGCAACAAAAGTGAAACTCCATCTCAAAACAAAAAACAAAAAACAAAAAAAAGATAAACAAAACTAGAGTAAGGAAAAATGAAGACTCAAATAAAGTTAGGTATTAAAAAGGAGACATTACAGTTTATACCACTGAATTACAAAGAGTTGAGGAGGCTTCAAGATGGCTGACTAGAGGCACCCTACACTCACCTCTTCCTCAAAGAAAGGCCAAAACAGCAAGTAGAGGATCACACATCTAACTGAGTTTCTAAGAGGGAATGCTGGAATTCAGCAAGGAAACGATAGAGGACCTCTGAGGTACAAAAGAGAGTGAAGTGAAGTAGCCAGCCTGACAGGATCAGATTGGAGCCAGGAGGAACTCCCCAGCATGGCAAAAAGATAAGTGAGAGATCCCCTGTGGTCCACATTCCCACCACAGACTCCTGCAGTTCTAGCCACGAGAGAGCTCCTCAGCCTTCTGGGCACTGAGACTTGCATAGGGAGCTGCCTAGAGTTCACATGACAGCAACGTTACAGAGAAGGAGTTTTCTCTGTGTTCCACCCCCCATCCCCCTGAGACCCAAGCAGCTGCAGCAAGGCACCATTTTGAGAGCTCGACCCCCACAAAACTACAACCTCCCCTAGAGTCCAGTGCCCCTGCATCTCTACATCTCTGTAGCCCTGTTGACATCCCCCATATCCACCCAGGGGCCTGCAGCATCATGATGCCAGCTGGATCCAGCATTGTGGCCAATTCCTCAGCACTCTAGCACACACAGTGTCCTACACTCCAGGGAACAAGAGGTGCAGTGCACCAAAGAGGCTCCCCCAGGACAAAGGGAGACAAAGTCTGTGCTCCCCAGAGCCTGAGAGCCACCTACTCAGAGCTTCTGCCACTGACAGCAGCCCTGCCACATCCAGTGACAGGGCTGCCATGCACCTGCATGCACCTTCAGGAGGTGTGGGGACTGGCCTGCTTATTATGTGCCATCCTGGGACCTGAGGACAAGCCTGCCCTGTATACTATTGCTGGTGCCCATGTGCCAGACTTGTATAGAGCAGCTCCCTATACAAGTCTCCCACCCAGGGGCATGAAGACAGGCCTGTCCCCCACACTGCCACTGCCTCCAATGCCCAAACATGCTGTCTGGGGACCCGGGGATCCATCTGCCTTACCAACTGCAGCTGGTCCCCGCATGCACCCTCAGTGGGCCTAAGGATAGGCTTACTCTGCCTGCTGCCACCACCAGTGCCTTCACACATAACCTAGAAGACTCAAGGCTGGCCTACTCCATCTACCACCACCACTGCTGGCACCTGTACGCATCACCCAGATGGGGATTGCACCCATCCCACCCACCACTTCCAGCACCCCTGCATGTTTTCCAGGGTCCTGAGGATGGGCCTGTCCCACCTGCTGCCATCACTCATGGGCACTGTCTGGAGACCTGAGGATAGGCTTTCCCTGCTTGCCACCAATTGTGCACTTATGCATTATCCAGGGGCATAAGGATGGGCCGACCCAGCATATCACTGGCACCTATATGTGCCTCCTGGGGACCCAAAGACCAATCCACCAAACATGCCACTGCCATCGCTGGTGCCCACTTGCACCACCTAGAAGCCCAAGAGTTAGCCTGTTGCTGGTATAGCCGATGCCAATGTCATGTATGCTACCCAGGAAAGCAAGAACACAACTGTCCAGCCCATCACTGAAACCACCACCACCTGAGCGTGCCACCTGGAGGCTCAAGGACTAGCCCACCCAGACCTGCCATTGCCAATGCCTTCATATGCCACTTAGGGGCCTAAGGATCTGCATGTCTGGTCCACCACTGGCACCACCAGTGCCTAAGGACTGGCTTGCCTGGTGGCCCTGTCCTCAACAAAGACTTGCCACAGCCTCCACTAATGAGTGCAACCTAAACCACTGAGGAACTCACAGATACCACTGATGCTATTTACAGCTGAAGAAATCATATGGAAACTAGACTACTGTATCCACCCAAAATCAAAGATGAGGTCCTTTACCTAACCCACACTCTCAGTACATCTGCAGGAAAATGCATTTCTCTATGTGTCAGTTTATTCTTGCATTGCTATAAAGAAATACCTGGGACTGGATAATTTATAAAGAAAAGAAGTTTAATTGGCTCACAGTTCTGCAGGCTTTACAGGCAGCATAGTGTCTTCTGCTTCTGGGGAGGCTTCAGGAACCTTCCAATTGTGGCAAAAGGCAAAGAGGGGAGCTTGCATGTCATATGACAAAAGCAGGAGCAAGAGAGAGAGAGGTGATGGGAGGTATCACACACTTTAAATGACCAGGACTCACGAGAACTCACTCAGTATTGTGAGGACAGTACCAAGAGGATGGTACTAAAGAATTCATAAGAATTCCACCCCCAGGATCCAATCACCTCCTAACAGGCCCCACCTCCAACATTGGGGATTACAATTCAACATGAGATTTGGTGGGGACACAGAGATTTAAACCATACCTCCCTATAAAAGGCAATCCTTAAAATGGAAAGAAGTGACTGCTACACTAGTTGTGCAGATATCAACATAAGGATACAAGAAACATGAAAAAAGCAAGTAAACATGACACTCTCAAAGAAACACAGCAATTCTTCAGTAACAGATTGCAAAGAAAGGGAAATCTATGAAATGCCTGAAAAATAATAAAAAATAATGACATTAAAAATATCTCAGTGAAATATAAGAAAACAGTCAAGAGCTCCAATCAACAAACTACATTAATCAGAAGAAAGAATTTCTGAACTTCAAGAAAGGTCTTGTAAAATATCTCAGTCAGATAAAGAAAAACTGGAAAAAGGAATAAAAAAGGATAAATAAACCCTACAAGACACATGGGATACCATAAAGCAATCACATATTTGAATTTTGGGAGTTCCAGAAGAAGAGATGGGCAAGGGAGTAGAATATTTATTTAACAAAATAATATTTGAAAACTTCCCAAGTCTTGTAAGAGATATAGACATCTTGATACAGGAAGCCCGAAGATCCCCAAATAGATTCAAACCAAAAAGGTCTTCACCAATGTACATTACAATTAAATTGTCAAAAGTCAAAGACTTCAAACAGAAAAAGAAATAAAGTCTTTCCCAGACAAGAAAAAACTTAGGGAATTCATCACTACTAGACTGGCCCCAAAAGACATGTTTAAGGGAGTCTTACATCTGGATGCAAAAGGATAATATATACAATCATGAAATCACAGGAGAGTGTAAAACTTACTGGTTAGAGCAGATATGTAAAGATAAAAAGAGTCAAAGAGTATTACTAAAAAATTCCACCAAATCATAAAGGTAAACAATAAAAGAGGAAGAAAGGAAAAAATGATATACAAAATAATCAGAAAACAATAAAAAATGACAGAAGCAAGCTCTCACCTAACAATAACAACCTTGAATGTAACTATTAGGTTGGTGCAAAAGTAATTTCGGTTATTGCCTTTACTTTTAATTACAAAAACAGCAATTACTTTTGCATAAATTCCCCAGTTATAAGATGTAGACTGGTTGAATGAATAAAAAAAAACAAGACCCAACTGTATGCTGCCTTAAGAAAATCAATTCACCCTTAAAGACATACATAAACTGAAAGTGCAAGCATGGAAAAAAATATTCCACACTAACAAAAAGCAAAAGCATGAAGGAGTAGCTAGCTATATTTGTATCAGATAAAATAGACCTTAAGTCAAAAAGTATTAAAAAAGAAAAAGACCAAATGGACCTAACAGACATTTACAGAATATTTCATAGCTACAGAATACACATTCTTCTCATCAGCACATGGAACATTCTCCAGGATAGACCATATGTTGGTACACAAAATAAATCTCAACAAAATTTAAAAATCAAAATCATATCAAATATCTTCTTATCTTCTCAGACCACAATGAAATAAAACAAGGAATAAATAACAAGAAAGCAATCTCATTTAAAATAGCTACAAACAAAATAAAGTACCTAGGAGTAAATCTAACCAAGGAGGTGAAAAATCTCCACAATGAAAGCTCTAAAACACTCATGAGGTTGGGGATGGTGGCACACATCTGTAATCCTGACACTTTGGGAGGCCAAAGCAGGAGAATTGCTTGAGGCCAGGAGTTTGAGATCAGCCTGGGCAACATAGAAAAACCTAGTCTCTAGAAAAAAATTAATAATTAGCTCGGTGTGGTGGCACATGCTTGTAGCCCCAGCTACTTGGGAGGCAGGATGATTGCTTGAGTCCAGGAGGTCGAGGCCACAGTGAGTGTTATCATGCCACTGCACTCCAGCTTGGGTGGCAAAGTGAGATCTTGTCTATATAAAACAAAACATGAATGAAAGAAATTGAAGAGAATATAAGCAAATGGAAAGATATCTCATGCTCATGGATCAGAAGAATTAATGTTGTTAATGACCATATTGTGCAAAGCAATCTACAGATTAAGGAAATCTGTATCAAAATAACAATGTCATTTTTCACAGAAACGGGAAAACAAATCTACAGAAGACCCCAAAAAATAGCCAAAGCAATCCTGAACAAAATGAAAAAAAGCTGGAAACATCACATTATCTGACTTCAAAAGGTACTATAAAGGCTGAGTGTGGTGGCTCACGCCTATAATCCCAGCACTTTGGGAGGCAGAGGTGGGAGCATTGCTTGAGCCCAGGTGTTTAAGACCAGCCTGGGCAATACTGAGACTCCTGTCTCTATAAAAAACATTTTTTTTTTAAACTCCAAAATATACTACACAGCTATAGTGACCAAAACACCATGATATTGGTATAAAAACAGGTACACAGACCAATGGAACAGAATAGAGTACCCAAAAATAAATCCATGTATCTACAGCCAACTAATTTTCAATAAAGGTACTGAGAACATACACTGGGGAAAAGGCATCCTCTTTAATAAATGGTGCTGAGAAAACTGTATATCTATTTGCAGAATAATGAAACTAGGCCCCTATATCTCACCATATACAAAAATAAACTCAAAATGGATTAAAGATCTAAATGTAAGACTCCAGATTATAAAGCTACTATAAGAAAATATAGGGGAAATGCTTCAGGACATGGGTTTAGGCAAAGATTTTATGGCTAAGACTTCAAAAGCACAGGCAAAACAAAACAAAACAAAACAAAACAAAAAAACGCAAAAAACAAAACAAAACAAAAAACCCGAAAATAAACAAATGGGACTATATTAATCTAAAAAACTTCTACATAGCAAAGGAAATAACAGAATGAAGAGACAACCTATAAAATGGGAGAAAATATTTACCAACTATTCCCCTGATAAGGAGTTAATATCCAAAATATATAAGGAACCCAACTCAACAGGAAGAAAACAAATAACCTGACTAAAAAATGAGCAAAGAACCTCCACAGGCATTTCTTAAAAGACACACAAATGATCAACAGGTATATGGAAAAACATGCTCGACATTAGTAATCATCAGGGAAATGCAAATTAAGACTACAATGAAAGGTCATCTCATGCCCATTAGGATAGCTATTATCAAAAAGACAAAAGATAACCAGTGTTGGTGACAATGTGGAGAAAAGGGAACCCTCTCACACTGCTGGTGGGGATATAAGTTAATACAGCCATTATGGAAAACATTACAGAGGTTCCTCAGAAAATTAAAAATAAAACTTGTCATATGATCCAGCAATCCCACTACTGGGTATACAGCCAAAGTAAGAAAAATCTGTGGGTTGAAGAGATGTTTATTGCAGCATTATTCACAATAGCCAAGAATCAATCTGTGTCCATCGACAAATGAATGAATAAGGAAAATGTGGTATATAAACAAAATGGAATACTATTCAGCCATAAAAAGGCATTCTTGTCATTTATGTAATATGGATGAACCTAGAGGATGTCATATTAAATGAAATAAGCAAGGCACAAAAAGACAAATACTGCATGATCTCACTTATATGTGAAAGCTGAAAAAGTTGATCTTATAGAAGTAGTGAATAGAATGTTGGTTACCAGGGGCTAGGGTGTTTGGGGAAGGGGTGGAGAGATGTTGGTCAATAGATAGAAAGTTTCAGTTAGATAGAAAGAATAAGTTTAAGAGATCTATTGTGCAACATGGTGACTATAGTTAACAATATTCTTGAAGAATGCCAAGAGAGTGGATGTAAAGTGAGGTAATGCACATGCTAATTAGCTAGATTTAATCCTTCCAGAATGCATATATACTTCAAAACATCATATTGTATATGATAAATACAAATTTTTCTGCAAATTTAAAATAAAGAAATTTTTGAAAGCACAGAGAGAAACACTTTTCCTCCTACCACAATTGTTCAGGGCACAATAATTTACATGTCAACTGACTTTCCCAGCCTTATGCTCTTTTCCTTTCCTATTTTTGTCGCTTAACCTCAATTTCTTCCTTTATTTAATTTTTTATCTTGTTTTCTTTTCCATAACTTTATAAATGGCAACAAGTTTTTTTTTCTTGGAACAAAGAGTATGCAAACAAATACATCATTTAAAGTAGCCTTCATTAGCCATTGTGTTTACAAAGACTTTGCTACTGAAAGTGTGGTTCTATCAGCATCACCCAGGAGCTTGTTAGAAATGTAGAATCACCTTATACCTGCTGAATCAAAATCTACATTTGACAAGATCCCCAGGTGATTCTTGTGCACATTAAAATTTGAGAGGCACTGTGCTAGTGCACCCCGTCTGTTTAGTACCTTGGAATCCTCATGAATAAACTGCAGCATCTTTATACATCTACAGGTGCATATCCCATACCCATGAAGCTTTGTTTGCCTCTTCTTTCTCAGGGCTCTGTCTCCTCTCAGGGTAAGGGCCCTGCCAAATCCTTAGGATCACGTTCCTAGGAGTCCCGAACAAATTGCACTGAGAATGTTCTGCAATTTGTTGGGTAGCCAGCATGCATTGCTTTGTTATGAAAAATGTGCTGCTTTAGCCATAAAACTTTTTTTTAACACCTTTCAAATAGACTCCATCAAGTCACACAGCTTTAAAATGGTAAATAGAATATAGGACAAGAGAAATTACAAAGTACAGACAGAGAACAAAAGATTAATTTTAAAATGGGAAGCAATGAGATAGAAAGACAAGAAGGCTTTTCCAGATGGGAGAGACTATAAAATAGAAAGCTCTCACAGTAGAAAGTTGATGTGAATTGACACCAAATTCACTCCTGAAACTTTACTCCTTGAATTACAATTTCTAAATGATGTGTCTGAATAATATGATGTCGCTTACAAAGAAAAGTGGTGGGAATATTAATTCTATAACTTCATTAGGTTCTGATTTTGAAGGGATAGGAGGCAAAAGTAAACGTATTGCCAATCACTATTGATTTTATGACCTCTAAAGCCATTCAGCCTTTAAAAGTGCAAGCCCAACATCAATACCAGTATCTTTCTTTGACTACCCCTCCTAATATTTTAAATCTCAGCAACTCTACATGGTTCTGGTTCTCTAATCCATTCTTAATTAGGGGCCCCTGTCACCTCATGTGAGAATCTTTACTGAATTGTCATCAGGCCAGTCCCCAGCTCCCTACAGATCTAGAATTTCTTCTCACAAGATAGGACACAATTCCCAGGATGGCTCACATGGTGGCTTCACAATTCACCTTCCAGTTGCATATTGACTTGTAAGATAGGGCTCTATGACACCTTTAACCCTACTAACCATAGTTTGGGTCAATGTAATGGGCCTGTAAGTCAGGCTTCTTAAATTCGAACCTCAGGATAGGGCTCCTCCCATATGTAAGGGATTGCTAAAATTGATGTTATTTATATGTAATATTCTTTTGCTATGTGTCCCCAATACTGTCCTCTCACTTTGGATGCTCTTCCACATCGTTTTTGGGGAGGTCAGTGTTCTCACTGTTTGGCTTCTATCTGATTGGGCAGACATGGATAACCTGCTAACTAAGCATGGCATCATGGTGACAAAGACTCTTGCCTTAAGTTTCAGACTCTTCCTCAAAGTTCTGGGAAAAAAGCCAAATCCTGTCTTGGAATGAAGGACTTTCTTCAGAAACACATTCATTCCCCCCAAACCTACCTTAGTCTTTTGTTTTTCATTATAAGGGATATCCTAAAACAGAAATTGCAAGTATGACTGTTTGGCAGGGACTGTCTTATTTGTCCCTCTATCCCCAGCACTTGATGCAGTGCCTGTCACATAGTAGATGTTCAACAAATATTTATGGAAGGCAAGAAAGAGGAGGTGAATTTAAACCTGGGAGCTAAGTTCAGCTTTTAATTTTATATATTGGGACCGTTTGTTGGTTTTATGAATGTGGGATCCCTTTAACCTAAGATATACCAAGATGCTATTAATAAGGATGTTATTCTGGGTCTCAGGGTCATTCCTCCAGTGGTTTGGCCAGAAGGGTGTTTCACAGTAGAAGGGTCTACTAGAGTTCTTTGCCTAAAACTTGGAAGAGAAAAGGGGACTTTTATTTATTCTTTCAGCCTGCAGCTTTCAATGTAGTTCCAAAGATGGGAAGAAGCAATGTGCCTCCCAAAAGAGAAAGAAGTAGAGGCTAGATATTTAAAGAAAGACACACTGGTATTGATGTTGGGCCTGCACTTTTAAAGGTGGAATGGACTTAGCAGTTATAAAAACAATCAATAGGTAAATGGAAAAAGAGATAAAATTCACACAAAAATTTACTCCTTTAATAAATATACATAAGATGAAATGTTCAACCTTGATTGAAATTGAAGCTATGCAAATAAAAATCAAATAGGAGATATCAAAGGCTACTAACTGATACCATGTTTTATCTATTAAAGGAACCAAAGAGTATTATGATTGAAATAATTAAGTACCAGAAGAGAGCTGAGGAGATTGTGGCAGGTCTGGAACATATTCACGCTGGTGAGATGTCATTTGAATACAGTACTTTTAAAGAGCAATTTGACAAGAGGAGTCACCTGCCATAAAAGTACTGATGTCAAACATAAAAGTATTAATAGGAATGTATCCTAAGGGAACAATCCACTAAGAAAGTGAATGCTACACTTGTAAAAATAGTGTTGACACAGTATGCCTAATGTTGAAAAATAGGAAACAGTCTAGCTAGTCAACAGTAGGGTCACCCTCAAAGAAATTATGGTATATCCACTTAATGGAATGCTATCAGCCTTTAAGAGTTATAATATTGAAAAATATATATATATCTTTATTGTAAAATATTTAGAAGGTAAGTAAAAGGCCCTCAACCGCACATATGCTTTTATTGCAACGACGTGAAAATGCATGACACGGAACAAAGACTGAAAGGCAGTACACAGAATTGAAAATAATTGACGTTGGAAGATGGTGAGATTTTAGGTGTTTTCTTCCTCCATCATTTTGCCAAATTTTCTGCAATGCTTTTATTCTGTCTTTAAATGAAAAGGAGAAAATATGACACCATCAGCCTCACTGATACAATATTGTAAGCATTCTATTCTGGAAAAATAAGCAACCATGATGAAATTAAAGAAAGGGGAAATAGCTGCGGTAAGAAATTCTTATTGACCAAAATAACCAAGGGCAGCGTGAATACTTAGATGCCTGCGAATACGCATGAAAACATATTTGAATATGGAAGTCCAGAATTTGTATTCACAGGGAAAAAAAATGGCACCAAGATTATTCCTTTCTAATAAAAATCTTTTAGTGTTTACTTTCTCTCTTTTCCCCAAGTTTGGAATGAGCTGAACTCTGGATTCAATGAAATGGCACAATACCTGGCAGATAGCAGGAATCCAAGAAATATCAGTTTCCTTCCTTCTTACAAAATACAAGATACTCTGAAATAAATGTAGCTTTATGACCCTAAAGAAACAACAGTTCAAGAATCAAAGTCAACCTCATTTCATATTCCCTATTACAATAAACTCTTTTAGTTTTAATATTTTTAAAAGGAAAATACCCCAAACTCTAATAATTGAAATGGTTTTCCTGCATTTTAGTTTTAAGAGAAAGAGACATATTACAATTCTTAAGAGTCTATCAGGTATTTTAGTAATGATCCTGAAAGACTGCAGATTCAATCCAATATTGTACCTTCTCTCCACTGGGTACATCATCAAAGAAAGAACCAGTATAATTTAGTGTTACTATTTTATTTCTCTTAGTGGAAATAGTGGTGATTGGACATTGTTGCTGGAATATCTGGAATTTTTAATAGATATTACAGGAAACCTGGGGCTTTCTGGGCAGCATTCATGATTTTGAAGGGGACAGAAATAATCCACTTTTCTGGGAAACACTCACTTACGTAGAATATACTGCTCTTCTTAATGATGTGTTAATGAGGTGGCTCCAAAAGCCTGATGCTGCTGGCCCAAGTGAGTGGGCTGCGTGGCCTCCTATGCCCTTGCTCCATTTTATTCAGAAGAAGGAATATCCCTGCCTGCTGCCTCACTGGTACTCTTTCCTTTCTTTCTTGTTCAGGGTCTGACCTCTCTATGCGCAGGGGATCTGCCTCCACAGCCTGGCATAGGAACCAGTCTCCATCCCACTCCAGAGGCCAATAAACCCAAGCGAGGCTGTGGCTTCTTATCTGGTCTTAGTATTTATTCCCCATCTAAAACACCATCCATTTATTTTGTACACTTAAAATACTTGTGATATTTAATGGAAAAAACTAGAGACATTTTGATTTTGTGAACAACATATTCTCAGGATTAATTTGGTTATTCGAGACTGAGCCCCTTTTTGTCTTCTAATTATCTTGCACCCTGCACCCAGGATAATATTTGAGCCCCTTCCATTTGGTTTGCTCCTCAAATGTTGCACAAGCTGAGAAGATGGGATAATTTCAACGTCTAAGAATAGTGTAAGGATCTTTCCTATACTCTTTACCCAGATTCACCAATTGTTCACATTTTGCCCCATCCTTTTTATTTTCTTTCTGTCTCTCTTTCTCTCTGAATATATATGTGTGTATATATATATGTATATATGTATGTATATAATTTTTTTCTGAACTAAATACTCTCAAGTGAAAATAAGTTGACAATATCAAACCTCTTTACAAAACATTTGAGTGTGTATTTTCTAAGAACAAGGACATTCTCTTAAATAATCACACCACAATAATCAAAATCGGGACATAAACATTGCTACAATGCTGTTGTTTAATCCACACCACTTATCCAAATCTTATCATTGTTCCAGTACTGACCTTCATAGTTATTTTGTTTCTCCTAATCCTGAATTTGATTCAGGATCATGCATTGCATTTGGTTGTCATGTTTTCCCAGTTTCCTTTAATCTGAACAGCTCCTCAGTATTTCTTGTCTTTTTTCTTTTTAAAGCTTTTCTTTATTTTTTGTTTATTTTTTAATTTGTAATTTTTGTGGGTACATAGCAGGTATATATGGGGTATATGAAATATTTTGAACAGGCATTCAATGTATAATAATCACATCAGAGGTAAATGGGGTATTCATTATCTCAAGCATTTATCCTTTGTGTTACAAACAATAAATTATTATCTTTTAGTTATTTTTAAATCTACAATTAAGTTATTATTGACTATAGTTACCCTGTTGTGCTATCAAATACTAGATCTTATTCATTCTTTCTAATTATTTTTTGCACCCATTAAGCATTCCCCACCACTACCCTTCAAAGCCTCTGGTAATCATCCTTCTACTCTCTATTTCTATGGGTTCAATTGTTTTAATTCTCAGTTCTCATAAATAAGTGAGAACGTGTGACGTTTGTCATTCTGTGCCTGGCTTATTTGAAGTAACATAGTGACCTCCAGTCGCATCCATGTTGTTGCAAATGACGGAGTCTCATTCTTTTGTATGGCTGAATAGTACTGCATTGTGTATCTGTACATTGTGTACATTGTGTATCAATTCATCTGTTGATGAACGCTTAGGTTCTTTCAAAATCTTGGCTATTGTGATTACTGCTACAATAAACATGGGAGTGCAGACATCTCTGCAATACAGTGATTTCCTTTCTTTGGGGTATATAGCTGCAGGGGGATTGCTGGATCATATGGTAGCTCTATTTTTAGTCTTTTTGAGGAAGCTCTAAACAGCATTTCTTGTTGTTTATCACCGTGCCACATGGCAATGTATAGGCCAGTTGTTTTGTAGATTGTCCTTCAACTTGTTTTGTAGATTGATGTTTCTTCATCAGACAAATTCAAGTTAGAATTTTTGGCAGGTTTACTACTTAAGTAATGTCCCGTTTTTAGCATATCATGTATATTAGGAGGCTCACGATAATACTTGTCCCAATTTTGTTAAGGTTAATCATTCGGTTAAGCTAGTGTTTTCCAGGTTTGTCAACTTTAAGGTCATTATTTTGAGTATGTAATTTGTGAAGAGATATTTTGAAACGATGTAAAAGGCCTGTTCCTCATCAAAGTTTCAACAAATTGGGATTTCTAAGTGGCCATTAAAATTGGAATCCAATTTTGAACATTGAAGGTGGCTATTTCTGTATTCCATCTATAACTTGATACCTCTTCACACTTTTCTTCACCCCTTCCCTTTCCGTGCCCAAAGTCCAATGTCCCAACCCACCCTCTCAGCTAACTTCCCTTCATTCACTACCTTTAACTTTTTTGGGTAGACAGGTGTCTGCGCCTACTGCCTAATTTGTGTCTACCCTCAGTCCTGCCTCTCACCTTTAACATCTAGCATGTATCAGGAGTAAATATTTGTGCAAACTTCAATGAACTGTGTTCAAAAGTTGCTTGAAATAATGTTTATTTTTCTCTGTGTACTTATGTTACCAGTTGATGTATAGCAAGGTTTATCTGTTTCTGCTTATGGTCAATATTAGGGTTTGCTTTTTCTATTTTGTAATGCAATTTTATTTTCAAACATGTAAAATATTAATGTATCTCAAAAATGAGAACTATACAGAAAGACAGACTCAGAAGTATCAGCCCCATCTTGACACTCTTTTCCCCATCTATACCTCCATAGTAGTAGCTTTTATTAGTGTCTGATTTTCTTGGGTTTCCTTTTCTTTTGAAAATATAAGCTTATGTGTACATATTTGTATATATATGTATGTTATATAGGTATATATAGCTATATATAGTTATCTATTGTTTTATACAAATTATTTATATTATATATAATATATACAATGTATAGCATGTATACACACAAATGTTGCTTTTTATATATATATATAATGCACGTGTATGCGTAGTTATTTTCACCTCTTTTGCACACAAAATGTAGCAGGCCATATAGATTATTCTGTATCTTTACTTTTTAAAAACTTAATACATTTTAGAAATTGCTCCATATCCACTCATAGAGATTGCCCTCATTCTTTCTTTATGGCTGCATAATACTCCATTATGTGGATGGTTCATTCAACCAGTTCATATGAACAGATTTTGCATTGCTTTCAACTTTCTGCTATTATGAATAATGCATGACTAATAAATTTGTACATATACTGTTTTACTTTCGTGTTGGTATATTTTCAGTACTGCTTAGTAAAAGAATAAATACATGTTTAATTTCATCAGCGATTGCCAAATTCCCCTCCTAAGGGCCTGTGCCATTTTGCACTGCCCACTAGCAAAACATGAGAGCATATGTTTCTGCACAGCCCTGCCAACAGCATGTTTTGTCAAGCATTTCATTTTTGCCAATCTGATAAGTATAAAATAGAATACTTTGTCAAGAAGCGTGTTTTGTCAAGCATGTCATTTTTGTCAAGTTGATATGTATAAAATATCTTTGAGTGATAATTTGTATTATAAGTGATTTTCAGCATATTTTCATATGTTTAAGATCCATTTCACTTTCCTGTGTCTTTTTTTTTTAACATTTTTTGATTAGGCCTTTGGTATTTTTCCTCTCAGTTTTTAAATTTTTTTGATACATTATTATTTGTACATGGATCTTTTTATATCAGGGAGATTAGCCCTATACGTTGCAAATACCTTTCATTTTACTTTGTCACTTTTTAAACTTTACTTATGGTGTTTTTTCAAGCAATTTTTTTCCAGTTTTATTGAGGCATAATTGACAAATAAAATAGTATATGTTAAAAGCGTACAACTTGATGTTTTGATCTACATATACATTGTGCAATGATCATGACTATCAAGCCAATTAGCACATCTATCACCTCACATAGTTTCTTCTTTTTTCTCTTTTGGTAAAAACACTTAAGATTTACCCTCTTAGCGAATTTCAAGCATGCAATACAGTATTATTAAGTGTAGTCACATTGCTATACATTAGATTTCCATCATGCATAACTGAAACTTTGTACCCTTCGGCCAACATCTCCCCATTTCCCTATCCCCTCAGCCCCTGTAAATCACCATTCTATTTCAAGCAAGCTCTATTTTCACTTTTATGTAGTTGAATTTATTAATCTTTCCTTTTCTTTGCTTCTTGATTTTAAGTAATAGTAAGAAACGCTTTTCCCACTCCCATATTATGAAGTAATGCATCCATACTTTCTCTTAGTACCTAAATGGTTGGTCACATGTTTTTGTTTTAAGAAGTTACATTTTCAACTTTATCCTCAAAATTTTTATTTAGATGAACTTCCCTTTAATAGTTACCTGATGCCCTGTCTTAGGCTGAATTCTCCAGAAGCATGCCCTAAGTTGAGTATTCACGTACCTGTGGTTTATTTAAAAAGTGCTTCCAGGAGAGACTAGGAAGGGAATGGGGAAGCAGGACAGAAAAGGGGAAGAAGTCAAACCAGGGGACAGTTTCAGGCAAGGCCTCACAGAGGGTAGATTCATCCTAATCCCTCAGGGGAACTTTGGCATATAAGTTATGACTTCAAGTTGACCCAACATCAGGCAAGGAAGCTGAGCTTTCATATTGCCACACTCACCAGTCCCTGGCTAAAGGCTGTCCCAGGCAAAGACAACAGTCATCAGAAGAGTCTTGGATGTGGCCATTGGAAGAAAAAGCACACCAAAATGTGCAGAAACAGTAAGAACAATCCAAAGGAATCTGAATGAATATCAACAAATCTCTCACCACAGCTGGCAAAACCTAGAAAGCAGAAGGCTATGGGAGGGGCACAACTAGTGGTAGGAGAAAGGGAGAGAAAAGAACCCAAAGAATCACTCCTTGTCTCTTCAGTCCTGTTGTTGCTAATTCCAGAGCTTGGAGAGCAGACCCTTGATTATCTCTATTTACTTAGTACTGAATTCCTGGCTTTGTCAAAAGCTATGATAAAAAAGAAACTTCTAACATCCCATTGATGACATGGAGCCAGGAATACCTTTGATAAGCAATTCCCAAGTATACTTCCCAACAGAGAGCCTTGGCCAACAAGAGCTTCTCTGGATATTCTTCTTGAGGAGTCTTTGTGAACTGAATGCTTAAGTGTAAGAAGGATTAGAGCCATTTGTGAGAAGCCTTGAATATGTTCTTCCAAACACATTCCATCTGGAACTCTCAGGATAGGCAGCTGATTCTGATCAGGGGCTTCTGCCATCCAGCAGATCCAATAAACACATGCCTGGGTTCTTACAGTTGATTAGATCCATGATGTCTCCCATCCTGTCATCAGAGGCCCCTTTCCAAAATGGTAGCTCCGTGGCACTTTCTCCTCTTGCATCCTCTTATTCCAATCTGGGTTAGTGGTTAAGAGACCAAGTCTTGAAGTCAGATCTAAAACCAACTCAGTCACTTTTTAGATACACCACTTTAGAGGAGTTTCTAAATGCCCTCAGTGTCAGTTTATTAATATGCAAAAGACAGATAGCACCTACATTGTAGAATTAGTGTAATGATTAAATAAAATAAATTCTCACACCCTTGGCATGGTGCTAGACATGCATTATTATCAGTCATTATTTTCATTCCACTCGGATGTTTCTCACACTGCTGACTTGCCACCTCAGAGACCCCCATTCTGTTGTAAAAACCTGCCTTATATCCTCAACCACTTCACAGAACTCCATCTCCAGGCTCTCCCCAGAGCACAATAACTCTGCTGCAACTTCTATGGAAGAGGCTGATTCTTCTACACCCATGTATCACGAGCTGTGGACTGCTTGGTCTCCTAGCTCCCCATTACAATTGGCAGATGATTACCCCTCTGTTCTGGGGCAAAAAAACCTTCTTTTATTAAGACTTGTGCCAACAATGTATACTTCCTTCTACACCTCTTCATTTTGTCTTTGAACCTCCCACCTTTCCCGGTGTATTCGTTAATGGCTTGGATACAAACTCAGTGTTTCTTCTCCTCATGTACTGCCTTCATGCTGGGCAGCAACTATATCCACATGAAATCTTTCAGAACTCTGGCTCATGGCTTTTTTTTTTTTTTTTCAAGAGTCTTCCTCTGTTGCCCAGGCTGGAGTGCAGTGGCGTGATCTTGGCTGGCTGCAAGCTCCGCCTTCCGGGTTCACGCCATTCTCCTGCTTCAGCCTCCTGAGTAGCTGGAACTACAGGCGCCCACCACCACGCCTGGCTAATTCTTTTTGTATTTTTAGTAGAGATGGGATTTCACCGTGTTAGCCAGGATGGTCTCATGGCTTAAAAAAAAAAAAAAACAACACCAACAGTCTTCATTTGTAACTACCTCCTTGACCGACTGATTGTCATAACCTAGACCTTGATATCACTTAGAATGGCTCCACCTCTGAACTCACACAGTCATGTATTGCTTAACAAGGTGGATACATTCTGAAAAATACATTGTTAGGTGATTTTGTCATGTGGAAGCACCATAGAGTGCACTTACACAAATCTAGGTGGTAGAGCCTACTACATACCTAGGCTATATGGTATAGCTTATAGCTCCTGGGCTACAAACCTGTACAGGATGTTACTGTACTGAATTCTGTAGGCAACTGTAAGACAACAGTAAGCATTTGTATATCCAAACATGGAAAAGGTACAGTAAAAATACAGTATTATAATATTGTGGGACCACCATTGTACATGTGGTCCATCATTGACTGAAATGTCATTATTCAGTGCATGGCTGTATTCTAACACACCATGTGGATTTCATCCTTCTATCCTTCCAGTCTTTACTTTTTTTTTTCTTAGACAGAGTCTCACTCTTGTTGCCCAGGCTGGAGTGCAATGGCACAATCTCAGTTCCCTGTAACCTCCGCCTCCTGGGTTCAAGCAATTTTCCTGTCTCAGCCTCTTGAGTAGCTGGTATTACAGGTGCCTGCCACCACACCCAGCTAATTTTTGTATTTTTAGAAGAGATGGGGTTTCACCATGTTGGCAGGCTGGTCTTGAACTCCTGACCTCAGGTGATACACCCACCTCGGCCTCCCAAAGTGCTGGGATTACAGGCGTTAGCCACCCTTTACTCTCTCTTACTTCAGCTCTTTAATCTTACACTCAGAGACCTCAAAGCCATTTTACTTTCAGTCCATCAGCCTTCTTTGACTTCATTTCCTCCCCTATTCAAACTTGAACACCTACTGCACTCAACCACCAGACTCCTACACTCAAAACCAAGCCCATTGTCTTTCCACCACATCTCTCCTGCAGTTTGAATTTTAGATTAATCCTACCATCTGCCTTTGTTGCTCAAAACTTGTGCTGCTGAATGCTGCTGCAGAAAATCAAATCTTTGAATGGATTAGGGTCACCACCCATTTATGATCTTCAGCACCTCTTGGATCCTCAGTATCCCTCAGTTTGTTACCTTATCTCTGACCCGCATCCCCTCTCATTTCTCTCAATGGCTGCTCTGAGTCTTCACTAACTTCAAGTCTTCTATCCCATCGATGTCATCCTCTCAGTGCACATGACCTTACTTCCTATTTCACCAAGAATATCATGGCTATCAGGTTTTGAACTTCCATAATTTTCCCCCATACCTACAAGTCATTTTTATCTGCACTTACCTTCAAGTTTGGTCATTTATGCTAAAGAAGAAGAGAGTAGGCTCTGGAGACTGTTTTGTCTCCTATTCAAGGAAACTCCTTCCACATCCTCCCTTATCTCCTGCATATCCATGGCCTCATCCCACTCACTTATCACTCTTTTTTATATTTTCAACTTCTTTTCTCTTTGAGGTAATTTCTGTAGCCTCTAAATTTTCCAATAACACTATATATTATCTTCCTGCACTAACCCTATCTTTCCCCTTCTTTTTGTAGCCAAGATACTAAAAAAAAGTTCTAGATTTCTGTTGCCCTCTTCTTACTCCCAGTATGTTCTTCAACTCACTCTAGCTAGGTTTTACCTTCCACAGTCTATGCAGACTGTCCTGTCTGAGGTCACAAGTGGCCTCATGACTTCCAAGTCTATTGACTGATTTTCATATTTATTTCATGAACTCTCTGCAACATAAAACACTGCTTGTATTAAATCTCTTCCCTCACTAGAGAAGCAAGAACAAACTAACCCCAAAGCTAGCAGAAGAAATAACCAAAATCAGAGCAGAACTGAATGAAATTGAGACCCAAAAATTCATACAAAGAATCAAGGAGATCAAAAGTTGTTTTTTTGAAAGGATAAACAAGATCAATAGATAGCAAGATAGATTTAAAAAGAAAATAGAGAGAAGATCCAAATAAGCATGATTAGAAAAAACAAAGGTTATGTTACAACTGAAATAGAAAAGATCCTCAAAGACTGTTGTGAACACTTCTACACACACACAAACTAGAAAATCTAGAGGAAATGGATAAATTCCTAGAAACACACCATCTCCCAAAATTGAAACGGGAAGAAACTGAAGTCATAAATAGACCCAATAGTGAGTTTCAAAATTGAATCAGTAATAAAAAAAGATACCAATCAAAAAAGTCATGGAATGGATGGATTCAAAGCCAAATTCTATCAGATGTACGAATAAGATGTAGTACCAATTCTACTGAAACTATTCCAAAAAATTGAGGATGAGGGACTCCATCCTAACTCATTTTATTAAACCAGCATCACTTTGACAACAAAACTTGGCAAAAACACAATAAAAATAACTCCAGGCCAATATCCTTGACAGACAAAGACACAAATGTTTTCAACAAAACACCAGCAAACTGAATCCAGCAGCACATCAAAAAGTTAATTCACTATGATCGAGAAGGATTCATTCTTGGATGCAAGGTTGATTCAACATACACAAATCAATACGTCTGATTTCACTGCATTAAACAGAATTAAAAATGAAAATGATACAATTATCTCAACAGATGCAGAAAAAGCTTTTAATAACATCCAACATCCCTTTATGGTAAAACCTTCAAGAAACTAGGCATTGAAGGAACATACCTCAAAATAGTGAGAGCCATCTATGACAGCACAGCCAACATCAGAGTGAATGGGCAAAAGCTGGAACCATTTCCTTTGAGAACTGAAACAAGACAAAAATGCCCACTCTCATTACTGCTATTCAACATAGTACTGGAAGTGCTAGCCAGGGCAAACAGACAAGAGAAAGAAATAAAAGGAATTCAAGTAAGAAAAGAAGAAGTCGAACTATCTCTCTTTACTGATGATAGGACTCTATATCTAGAAAACCCTAAAGACTCCATCAAACGGCTCCTGGAACTGATAAATGACTTCAGTAAAATCTCAGGGTACAAAATCAATGTACAAAAATTAGTTGCATTTCTATACACCAATAACATTCAAGCTGAGAGCCAAATCAAGAATGCAATCCCATTTACAATAGCCATAATAAAATAAAATGCTGAGGAATACATCTAACCAAAGGGGTGAAAGATCTCTGCAAAGAACTACAAAACACTGCTGAAAGAAATTGCAGGTGAGACAAATAAATGGAACAACATTTATGAAATGGAAGGATCAATATCATTAAAAAGGCCATCCTGTCCAAAGCAATCTGCAGATTCAACACTGTATTAGTCCATTCTCATGCTGTCATGAAGAAATACCTAAGACTGGGTAATTTATAAAGAAAGGGGTTTAATTGACTCACACTTCTGCATGGCTGGGGAGGCCTCAGGAACCTTACAGTCAGGACAAAAGGCACCTCTTCACAAGGCAGCAGGAGACAGAATGAGTGCAAGCAGGGGAAATGCTAGATACTTATAAAACCATCAGATCTCGTGAGACTCACTCACTACCACGAGAACAGCATGGGGGAAACTGCCCCCATGATTCAATTACCTCCACATGGTCCTGCCCTTGACACATGGGATTATGAGGTTACAATTCAAGATGAGATTTTTGGGTAGGAAAACAGTCAAACCTTATCTAACAATATTCCTATCAAACTACCAATGTCATTTTCCACAGAATTGGAAAAAATTATTCTAAAATTATTTTGGAACCAAAAAAGAGCACAAGAAGCCAAAGCAATCCTAAGCAAAAAGAATAAAGCCAGGGGCATTATATTATCTGATTTCATAGTATACTATATGGCCAAAGTAACCAAAACAGCATGGTACTGGTAAAAACAGACATATAGACCAATGGAACAGAATAGAGAACTCAGGAATAAATCTGCACACTTATATTCATCTGATCTTCAACAATGTCAATGCAAATAAGCAACTGGGAAAGGACTTCCTATTCAATAAATGGTGCTGGAATAGCTGGCTAGCCATATGCAGAAGATTGAAACTGAACCCCTTCCTTATACCATGTATAAAAATTACTCACAATGAATTAAAGATTTAAATGTAAGACCTCAAACTATAAGAATCATAGAAGATAAACTAGGAAATACCCTTCTGGACATAGGCCTTGGCAAAGAATTTATGACTAAGTCCTCAAAAGCAATTGCAATAAAAACAATAATTGACCAGTGGCACGTAATTAAACTTAAGAGCTTCTGCACAGCAAAAGAAACTATCAACAGAGTAAACAGACAACCTACAGAATTGGAGAAAATATTTGCAAACTATACATCCAGCAAAGGTCTAATATCCAGAATCTATAAGGAACTTAAACAAACTATTTGACAAGCAAACATAAATAACTCCATTATTAAATGGGCAAAAGACATAAACAAACATTTCTCAGAAGAAGACATACGAGTGGGCAACAAACATATGTAAACATGTTCAACATCAGCAGTCATCAGAGAAATGCAAATCAAATCCACAACGGAGTAGAATAGAGAGTACAGAACTAAATCCATAAATCTATGGCCAATTGATTTGCAACAAGGGTACCATAACCATTCAATGGGAAAATAATAGACTCTTCAACAAATGATGCTGGTATAACTGTATATCTACATGCAAAAGAATAAAGTTGGACTCCTACCTTCCACTATATATGAAAGTTAACTAAAAATGGGACCAAAGACCTGAATAAATATAAGAGCTAAAACCATAAAACTATTAGAAGAAAACACAGGGGTAAATCATCATGTCCTTGGATTCAGAAAATGGATTTTTAGATGACACCAGAAACATGAGCAACAAAAGACAAAATAGATAAATTGAACTTCTTCAAAATTAACAACTTGTTTGTCAAAGGATACTATCAAGAGATCGAAAAAGACAACCCACAGAATGGGAGAAAACATTTGCAAATCACATATCTAATAAGGATCTAGTATTCAGAATACATAAGGGACCCTTACAGTTCAATAACAAAAGGGCAAATAACCCAATTTTAAATGGGTAAAGGATTTGAAAAACATTTCTCCAAAGAATATATACAAATGGCCAAGAAGTACATGAAAATATGCTCAACATCCCTGGCATTAGGGAAAGGTAAATCAAAACCTCAATGAGATATCACTTCATACCCATAGGAGGGCTATAATGAAAAATTAATGGAAATTAACAAATATGGGAGAGAATGTGGAGAAATTGGAATCCTTATACATTGTTGGTGGGAATGTAAAGTTATATAGCTGCTGTGGAAAACAGTTTGGCAGTTCCTTAAAAAGTTAAACATATGATTACCATATGACCCCACAATTCTGCTCCTAGGTGTATACACAAAGGAACTGAAAACAGGTTCTCAAATAGATGTAAATGCATGCTTGTAGAAGCACTATTCACAATAGCTAGAAGGTGGAAACAGATGTCTATCAATGGACGAATGGATAAACAAATAGTGGTATATACATGCAAGGGATTATTATTTAGCCATTAAAAGGAATGAAGTACTTACTGATATATATTCCCATGCAGATAAAGCTCTAAAACATTGCTAAGTGAAAGAAGCCAGGCATGAATGATGACATATTATATGATTCTATTTACATGAAATATACAGAATAGGTAAATCTATATAAACAGAATGCAAATTGGTGTTTGCCAGGATCAGGGGGAGGAGAGAATGGAGAAAAAATGCTGAATGAGCATGGGGTTTTATTTTAGAATGATAGAAATGTTTGTAACTGAATAGAGGTGGTGATCACACAACACTGTGAATATACTAAATGCCACTGAGTTGTTCACTTTAAAATGATTAATCTTTTGTTATGTGAATTTCACCTCAATACATTTTTTAAAATCTGCTTTTTCTCCTATACTTCTAAGGCTTAGTTAATGGCACCACTATTCATACATTCATCCAAATCAGAAATCTGGAAACAATTCTAGATCTCTTATTTCCTTCATTGAGAACATCCTATTGATGATGAAGTCTTTTTGGCCCTCTATCCATTGAATTTCTTGCATTTTTCCTTCTACTCCATCTGCTTGCAGTGTCTTAGCTTAGGTTATATACTACTGCAATAGTGTCCAACTGAACTCCTTTTCTTTAAATTTCAACCCCTTGAATCCCTCCTTCACATAACAGCATGAATTATCTAGGATATTGATTCTCAAATCTTAGGGTGCATCAGAATTACCTGGAGGGTTTGTTAAAATGTAGATTACTAGGCCCTATACTCAGAGGTTCTGATTCAGCAAGCCTGAGGTGTGGCTCTAGAATTTGCATTTCTGACAAATTCCCGTGTAATGCTGATAATGTTGCCCTGGAGGACCACACTTTGAGAATGACTGATCCATAACTTTATTGATTGATTACTTTTCAGTTTAAAATCCTCTTGTCCTTATCATAAGATGCTCCAGGGTCCTGCACCTATCTGCAACTTCAACTTTCCCTATGGCCTATCTTAACCATATCTATGTTAACAGTCAACTCTTCCATGAAAATATATTATTTAGAGTTATCTGCTTGTAAGCAACAGAAAGCAACTAGAGCTTATTTAAAGAAAAAATGAAAGGTATTAGAAGTTCATCGCAGACATAATAGGAAGTTTGGAAGACCAGACTCAGAAATAGACAAGAATGAAGACAGATCAGGTATTCCGGCAGCAGGGATTAGAATATGACCATCTGGTCCAGGAAGTAGTTCTGGAATGATTGCACTAGATGTTCCTCTACTTGTGATAGAGTTATGTCTCAATTAAACCCATTGTAAGTTGAAAATATGTCAAATACATATTTAACGCATTGTAGAGTATTGGTTGTTTACTCTTGTGATCACGAAGCTAGCTTGGAGTTATGGCTCACTGCTGCTGCCCAATATCATGAGAGAATATCATATCACACATTAGTAGCCTAAGAAAAAATTAAAATTCAGAATTTGAAGTACAATTTTTACTGAATGCATATCACTTTTGCACTATTTTAAAGTTAAAATATTATAAGTTGAATCATCATAAGTTGGGGACCATTTGTATATCTATTTTTCCATCCTTAGGTTTCTCAAGACAGAAAATTCATGGAAAAAACTCTCAAGCATCTCAGCTTGGGTTACATGCTTCCTGGTAAAGAAAGGCACAGTCACTTGTTGCACTGAGACAGCACACAGTGGAGAAAAATAATTCTCCACAAGAAAATCGGGCTGTGGTTATCAGATTAGGGTGGCTGAATACTCAGGGAACAGAAAACCAAATATTTTCAGCACCATTTCCTTCTTTGTGTTTTATTATACATTGCACCAACTTCCATATTACTTAAGACTCCTAGCCATTTTTGTGCATATGTCTTACTAGACTACAAGTACCTTGGAAACAGAAACCAAGCTTCTTTTTTATTTCTAAAATTTAGCATAGCATGTGACAAGCAGGTGTTCAACAAATGTTTGTTGAACGAACAAATAAACAAAGAAATAAAATCAAATGGATCCAAAACACAGCGGAATTACAGGATGAAAGGAGGAAGCCAAGCATTCAAGTGAGGTGAAGAGAGGAGAGTGTAGTGGTTTGGGTAGTTTGTCAGAAGCTGTGAACACACAAAAAGCTGTTCCTGGACATGAGAAAGTGGAAAAGTCACCCTGAGCCAGAGGAAACTTATTTTTCCCCAGGACCAGAGATGCTTAGGGAGAAAATGCAGAATAACTTTTTTAAACAGCTTAATTGAGGTATAACTAACATTCAAGAAACTTTCCATATTTAAGGTGTACAATTTGATACATTTTGACACATGTATGAGCCCGTGAAACAATCACTGTAATGAAAATAATGAGAATGTCCATCACCCTGAAAACTTTCCTCATGCTCCTTTATAGTCACTCCCTCTAATCCCTGCCAGCACACCCCATCCCCAGTGCTTTCTGTCACTATGATTTAGCTTACATTTTCTAGAAGTTTATATAGGAATCACACAGTATGTGTCACACATGTTGTGTGTATCAATAGTTCATTCTATTTTATTGTTGTGTAGTATTCTAATGCACAGATACATCACAGTTAATTCATCTGCTGACCTGTTGATGGGCATTTGACTTATTTCCAGTTTGGGGCTATTAAAAATAAGGTTGTTGGGAACACTTGTGTACAAGTTTTTGTGGAGACATATACTTTCTTTTCTCTTGGTTAGATAACTAAGTGTGGAATGACTAAGTCATATGGTGTATGTATATATAACTTGTTCAAAAAACTGCTGGATTTCTACTTCTGGCATGGCAGCATGAGGGGCTACATGGATTTGTTTCCAGTAAAACTGGTAAAAATTATTTTTAAAGCAACCATTTAAAGTCTCTGGAAATTGTTCTAAGGGAATATAGAAATGAAGAATATTTATTCAAGAAAATCAACTAAACTTAGTAGAAACTGCTAGAGTCTGTGGTATTTGAATCAAGATCTGTGCCCTCCACTGCCCATCTCAATTCAGCAAGATGGAAACTGTATTCCAGCCTGGTACAGCCAAGAACACAGGGTTCCATTTCTCTCCAGCTCCCAGTCAGAGGGCTATCTTCCTGGGAGAGGTGAGGTGTCAGTATTTCTCACCCTGCCTCCAGCTACCCCTTGCTGAAGTTAAGATCCAGGTGAATGTGGCCAAGAGGTAGGTGCTCCATTCTTCCATGCAGGTCCCAATCATGAGATCGAGGTTCTAGGTTGCAACATTGCCAAGAATACTAGGGCCCAATTTCCTTTGCTCCAACTCATGGGAAGGGAGTTTTCCAGTTGACAGAGGCAAGACAAGAAGACCTAGGGCTGTTGGCTTCTCTCCATCTATCAGATATCCAGCTCATAAAGTGAGATGTCACTCAGAGAAGTGTGCCATTTTCCATACCCCAAGTATAAGAGCTATGTCTCACAGATTTTGTCCAGGGGAGAAGCTGGTAGTACAACAGAGAGCTCCAAATCCCTACCTCAAGGAACTGACTTCATTTGTCCCAGAGTGTGGAGAAGTTCAAACCTGGTAATACTCTCAAAAACAGTAAAAACTGCAATGAAAGGCAATTGGGAGGAGATTGGTAGATTAATTGGAAATAAGGTCAAAACTATAGGCTGACTAGGTTGCTGGAGAAAAACAAGGGAAAGAGACAGCTAAGAAATATCCTATAGTCCAAACAAATTCTAAACACGGAGCTCAGGAATTATCTTTTCAAAGGAGCCCGAATTGGATAGGATTAGTCTATGAAGCAATTTATGCTTAGACACTGTTGAAAACAATGGAACAATCAACTGGCAATTAGTGGAACATAACATGAGGTGTGGTTAGGGAAAAAGACGATCAAAGAGAACCCTACCCAAACCACTTTCATCCCAAGGTAACTGCTGGCATAACCAAGGCTGTGCCCTCTGAGGAGCAACATCAGAGGCTTCATGTTGGAGGCATGGAGGAAACAGACTTTGCTAAAATAGTCTAGTCAGTCACTAAACAAGTAAACAAGCAAATAACAATAACAAGTCCTGGAAGGAGAATTCCAGAACCCAGAGTTAATAAAATATATTATCTAAAATGTCCAATTTTTAATAAAAAATTATGAAACATGCAAAGAAACAGGAAAGATCATATGGAAAAAAGGCAACAGAAACTGCCTGTGAGAACTACTGCTTATTAGATTTAGCAGACAAGACTTCAAGGTTGCCATTAGAAATATGTTCAAAGAAGAAAAGAAAAACATGATTACAGAAGTAAAGGGAGGTGCAATGACACTGTCTCATCAAATACAGAATATCAATAAAGTGATAGAAAATATTTTAATGGGAATTCGCGCATTTAAAAGTATAATAATGAAAATTAAAAATTCACTACAGGGGCTCGATAATGGATTAGAATTGGAAAAAGAAAAAATTGGTGAACTTGTATATTCATAGAAATTATCTAAGCTGAAGAACAGAGCAAAAAGAATCAAGAAAAATGAACAAAGGACAAATGTGGGTCACTACTACCTTCATCACATACATATAACAGGAATACCAGAAGAAGAAGATGATGAGGAAGAAACATATTTTTAAAATGAGTGGCTGAAAACTTCACAAATTTATTGTAAAACATGAATCTATACAACCAGGAGGCTCCATGAACTCCAACTAGGATAAAGGCAAAGAGGTCCACAGATAGACACATCGTAATAAAACTGCTAAAAGGCAAAGACAGGGAGAAAACCTTGAAAGTAGCAAGAGAAAAATGACTATACTTTCAAGAGAACCCCTTGTAAGGTTAACAGTTGACTTCTTATTAGAAACAATAAAGGTCAGAAAGTAGTGGGATAACATATTGAGAGTGCTCAAGGAAAGAAATTGCTAAAAAATGATTCCTATATTCAGCAAAGCTAGATTTCAAAAATGAAAGTGAAATTAAGACATTCCCAGATAAACAAAAACTGAATTTGTTGCTAGCAGATCCTCCTTACATATATACTAAGAAAAATGCTTCAGGCTGTAAGCATGTGACCCCAGATAGCAATTTGAATTCACATACAAAAGCCAAAAAGCACTGGTAAAAGTAATTATACAATTATAAAATAAATATAAAACCATAATTTCTTCTTCTTTCTTCTCAATGGATTTTTAAGTAAAACAATATGTATCTCATAGATTGCTGGGCCTTGACCATATAGAAATGTGATGTATTTGCCAATAACCACATAAAGTAGGTGGATGGGAGAAGGGCTACATTGAGCTAAGGAAATGACTCCAGATGGTAACTTCAATTACGGGAACAAAAGAAAAGAACCAGAAATGATAAACAAGAAGGTATATGTATATACATATAATTTCTTCTCTTAGCTTTTTAAAAAGACATAAAAGTATAAAACAATAATTATAACAATGCATTGAGCTAAAAAGCTAAGAGAAGAAACTACTGGAACTTAGAAGAGGAAGAAACACGTCCCAACTCATTCTATTACAATATTAGTGTTAATCTAATACCAAAACAAGGTAACTACATCACAAGCAAACTACAGGCCAATATCTTTTATGAATATGCAAAAATACACAGCAAAATAGTACTAAACAAACTCTGGCCAATACATAAAAAGGATTATACAACAAGACCAAATGGGATTTATGTCAGGAATGCAAATTTGGTTTAAATTCCAAAAGAAAAAAGAAACACCAATTAATGTAGTAGATAAAGAGAATAACAGAAAACAAATTATCATCTCAATAGAAGCAGAAAAATATATGATAAAATCTAACATTTATTCACGAGGGAAAAAAACACTCAACAAACTAGGAATAGAAGAGAATTTCCTCAACCTCATAAAGGGCATCTATGAAAAACACAATGAGATACCACCTCACGTCCTCTAATATAGCTATCACTAAAAAGTCAGAAGATAACCAGGGTTGGTGAAGATGTAGAAAAACTGGATCCCTCATACACTGCTGATGGACATGTAAAATGGTGCAGCCGCATTGAAAAATAGTTTGGTAGTTCCTCAAGCAGTTAAACATATATTTATTATGCCCAGAAGTTCCACTCCTCAGTATATACCCCAAATAAATGAACACATATGTCCACATGAGAACTTGTAAACAAGCATTATTCATAACATCCAAAAGGAGGAAACAACCCACACGTCCATCAACAGATAAATGAATGAACACAATGTCATATGTTATAGTAATACAATGGAATATAATTTGGCAATGAAAAGGAATGAAGTTCTGATACTGGATGAACATTGGAAACATTATGTTAAGTGAAAGAAGCCAGTCACAAAAGACAATGTACATGTGTCCATTTATATAACATGCACAGAAAGGCAAATTCACAGAGCTAGAAAGATTAGTGGTTGTTTAAGGTTGGGGGAGTAGGGGAGTAAAGGATAATACCTAAAGGAACAGCATTTCTTTCTGAAGTGATGAAAATGTTCTAAAATTGACTGTGGTGATGATTACATGTATCTGTGGATATACTAAAAAAATATTGAATTGTATATACTTGAAATGGGTGAATCATGTGGCATGTGAGTTATGTCTCAAGAAAGCTCTTTTAAAAGTACATTTTTTAAAAGCTGCTCATTAAAAAAAGAAACTAACCATTTTGAAAGTGGATGAACAATTTCACATTTCTACTAACAGTGTATGAAAGCCGCAGTTACTCCACAACCTTAACAACACTAGGTATGGTCAGTTATTTGTTTTTTTTTTTAATTATAGTGGTCTCATTGTGTTTAAATTTTCACTTTCCTAATGACTACAGGTACTGAGCGTGTTTTCATGTTCTTATTTACCACCTGCCTAGTTTTTGTTGAAGTTCATTGCCGATTTTTAACTGGGAATTTAATTTTCTTATAACTGAGTTTGGGGAGTTTTTAATATATTTCATATACAAGTTATTAAAATCAGATAAAAGTTGTGATTTTATAACATTTTCTCCTAGTCTTTAGTTTGTCTTTTCATTCTCTTAGCATTGTCTTTGGAAGTGGAGTGGCAGCCTTTACTTATGAAGTCCAAATTTATTATTTAAAAAAATAGATAAAATTTATTAGATGGTGATTTTAGTGATCAAAGACATTTGTATCTAAAATGTCTTTGCATAACCCAAGGTCATTAAGATGGATTATGATTTCTTTCTAGAAGTTTTATAGCTTTAGGTTGTATATTTAGGTCTATGGTCCACTTTGAGTGAATTGAGCTGTAGATGAAAGTTCTTCTTTTTCAAATGGATATGTACCATTTGTTGAAAAGGCTATCCTTTGTCCACTGTATTGCCTTCACACCTTCACAGAAAATCAGTTGTATACATACATGGATCTATTTCTGAAATCTGTATTTTTTTCCATTGATCTGTTTGTATAATTTTATAGCAATATTATACTGTATTGATTACTGTATCTTTATAGTAAGTCTTGAAGTAAAGTAGTGTATATCTTTCAACTTCGTTTTTCTCTTTCAAATTTTTTTGGCTATTTTCATCCTTTATAAATTCATATTAATTTTAGAATCAGCTTTCCAATTTCTACAAAAATGCCTGATGAAATTTTTAATGGAATTTCCTTGAAACTATAGATCAATTGAGGAGACCTGAATTTTAACAAAATTGAGTCTTCTAAACTCTAAATATGGTATACTTTTTCATTTATTGTCTTCTTTACTTGTCCTCAGTAATGTTTTATTCATTTCAGTGTACAAATCTTGCATATATTATGTCAGATTTATCCCTAGGTATTTCCTATATTTTATTCTACTGTAAATAGTATTGTTTTTGAGTTTCAATTTCTTATTTTTGTTGTCAGTGTATAGAAATACAATTGATTTTTGTATATTGAATTTAAATTTTATAACTTTGCTTAAACTCACTTATTCTTCTAGTTTTTTAATTTCATATGATTTTCTTGATAAATGATTATATTGTTTGCAAATACAGTTTACCTCTTTCTTTCCTATCTGCAGGCTCTGTCTGAAGGTGAATGAATGTTTAGAATTGTTATGTTCTCTTGATAGGTGAATTGACTTACCTATCATTATAAAATTACTGTCTTTATCCTTGGTAATATTATTTGCTTTGAAGTCTTACTTTTTGTGATATTAATATATTCACTCCAGCTCTATTTTGATTAATGTTACCATAGTATATATTTTTTCATCTTTTATTTTTAACCTATTAGTAGGCAGCATATAGTTGAATTTTGCTTTTTAAAATCTAATCTGAAAAATCTATGATTTTTAAGTACAGTATTTAGGTCATTTATATTTAACTTGATTATTGATATGATTGTATGTAAATCAACATCTTGCTATTTGTTTTATTCTATGTATTCTTTGTTCACTTCTCCTTTTTGCCTTCTTTTGGATTTGGTATCTTTACGATTCCATTTTATCACGTTTTTTGAATTATTGGCTGTAATGCTTTGCTGTGTTATTTAGTGGTTATTCTAAGGTTTATAACAAACATCCTTACGTTATCATAGCCTATCTTCACGTGATGTTATAACACTTCACATGCAGTATAACTGCACTGTCATATATTCTCATTTATCCCCTCCAGTCCTCATGCTCTTCTTGGCATCTATTTTACTTTTATGTATGTTATAAGCCCTATAATATATTGATATTACTTCTGCTTTGAACCAAGATTTGACAAATTATAGCCCATGAAGAAAACTCAGATCACTACTTATTTTTGTAAATAAATTTTTTTTGACACTGAGTCTTGCTCTGTCACCCAGGCTGGAGTGCAGTGGCATGATCTCAGCTCACTACAACCTCCGCCTCCTGGATTCAAGCAATTCTCCTGCCTCAGCCTCCCAAGTAACAGTGATTACAGGCATGCACCACCACACCTGGCTGATTTTTGAATTTTTAGTAGAGATGGGGTTTCACCATGTTGGCCAGGCAGGTCTTGAGCTCCTGACCTCAAGTGATCCACCCACTTTGGCCTCTCAAAGTGCTGGTATTACAAGTGTGAGTCACCATACCCAACCAAAATAAAATTTTATTGGAAAACAGTTACATCTTTTCATTTGTATATTATTTATGGCTGCTTTCATGCAATAACAGCAGAATTGACTAATGTGATTGATATAGTTTGGATATCTATTTCTGTCAAAGTCCCATGTTGAATTGTAATCCCCAGTGCTAATTACAGCTGAGGTGGGGCCTGGTGGGAGGTGTTTAGATCATGGGGGTAGATCTCTCATAGCTTGGTGCTGTTGTTGTGATAGTGAGTGAGTTCTCACAAGATCTTGTGTGTGACACCTCGCCTTCCTCCATTCCTGCTTTCGCTGTGAAGTACCTGCTCCCAATTCACTTTCTGCCATGAGTTAAAAACTTCCTGAGGCCTATCTGGAATCTAAGCAGAAGCCAGTGTCATGCTTACTGTACAGCCTGCAGAACTGTGAGCCAACTAAACCTCTTTTCTTAATAAATTATCCAGTCTCAGGTATTTCTTTCTAGCAATGCATGAATAGCCTAACACAGAAAATGTGTACCAGGAGTGGGGCATTGGTATAAATATACCTGAAAATGTGGAAGCAACTATGGAACTGGGTAACAGACAGAGGTTGGAAGAATTTAGGGGGCTCAGAAGACAGGAAGGTGAGGGAAAGTTTGGAACTTCTGTTTTTTTTTTTTTTTTTTTTTTTTTTGAGATGGAGTCTTGCTCTGTTGCCAAGCTGGAGTGCAGTGGTGTGATCTTGGCTCACTGCAACTTCCGGCTCCTGAGTTCAAGCGATTCTCCTGCCTCAGCCTCCCGTGTGGCTGGGACTACAACTGTATGCCACCATGCCCAGCTAATTTTTGTATTTTCAGTAGAGCCAGGGTTTCACCATGTTGGCCAGGATGCTCAATCTCTTGACCTCGTGACCTGCCTGCCTTGGCCTCCCAAAGTGCTGGGATTACAGGAATGAGTCACTGCACCCAGCCAGTTTGGAACTTCTTAGAGACTGGTTAAATGGTTGTGACCAAAATGCTGATAGTGATATACACAGTAAAGTCCAGGCTGCTGAGGTCTCAGATGGAAATGAGAAACTTATTGGGAACTGGAGCAAAGGTGACACATGTTATGTCTTAGCAAACAACTTGGCTGCATTGTATTTACGTCCTAGGGATCTGTGGAAGTTTGAACTAAAGAGTCAGAACCTAGGGTATTTGGCAGAGGAAATTTCTAAGCAGCAAAGTGTTTGTTCAAGATATGGCCTGGCTGCTTCTAACAACCCATTTTTCAGATATGAGAGCAAAGAAATGATTTAATGTTGGAATTGATATTTATACAGGAAATAAGCATAAAAATTTGGAAAATCTGCAGCCAAGGCATGTGGCAAACAAATAAAAAGCTTGTTTGGGAGAAGAATTCAAGCAGTCTGTGGAATATTCACTTGCCATAGATATTTGCATAATCAAAAGGGAGGCAAGTGCTATGTCCAAGATAATGAGAAAAAGGTATTGAAGACATTTCAGAGACCTTCACATCAACCCCTCCCATCACAGGCTCAGAGGCTTAGGAGGACCGAATGGTTTCATAGGCCCCTGGACCCTCCCAAATCCCATGGTCTTTTCACATTGCAAAATAAAACCATGCCTTCCCAATAGTCCCCCAAAGTCTTAACTCATTCCAGCATTAACTCAAAAGTCCAAATCCAAAGTCTCATCTGAGACAAGGCAAGTTCCTTCCATCTATGAGCCTGTAAAATCAAAAACAAGTTAGTTACTTTGAAGACACAGTGGCGGTATAGACATTGGGTAAACATTCTCATTCCAAAATGGATAAATAAGCTAAATGAAAGGTACTACAGGCTCCTTTAATGACTGCCTTGCTGAATCTCATGCAAATTTGACACCCAGAAGGACAGTCATTCAATCTGACAGCTCCAAAATAACCTCCCTTGCAAGGGACTCTCAAGGCCTTGGGCAGCTCTGTCCCTGTGGTTTTCCAGGGTTCAGCCCTCGGGGGGCTGCTCTCACAGGTTGGTATTGAGTGTCTGTGTCTTTTCCAGGTGCAGGGTGCAAGCTACTGGTAGATCTGCCATTCTGGGGTCTGGAGGATGATGGCCACCTTCTCACAGCTCCACTAGGCAGTGCTTTGTTGGGTCTCCTTATAAGGGCTGCAACCCTACATTTCTCCCTTGGCACTGTCCTAGTAGAGGTTCTCTGTGAGGGCTACACCTGTGTAGCAGAGTTCTGCATGGACATCCAGGCTTTCTCATACATCTTCTGAAGTCTAGGAAAAGACTTCCATGAATTCAGTCCTGCATTTTGCACCCTTATAGGCTTAATGTCACATGTAAGCCACCAAGGCTTAGAGCTTGCATCCTCTGGAGTTGCAGCCCAAGCTGTACCTGGGCCCCTTTAAGCCATGGCTGGAGCTGGAGCAGCTGGGATGTGGGGAGCTGTGCCCTGAGGCTATACAGGGCAGCAAAGACCTGAAGGGATTTCAGAAAGGGGCCTGTAGCCCCTTTCATTTAACTTATTTCTCCCTTTTGAAATGGGAATGTTTACCCATTGTCTACACCTCCATTGTACCTTGGAAGGCATGGTTATATTTTGCAATGTGAGAAGACCATGAGATTTTGGAGGGGCCAGAGGTGGAATGATATAGTTTAGACATTTGCCCCTGCCCAAATCTCACGTTGAATTGTAATCCCCAATGCTGGAGGTGGGGCCTGGTGGGAGGCGTTTAGATCCTGAGGGCATATCCCTCATAGCTTGGTGCTGTTCTTATGATGGTGCATAAGTTCTTGTGAGATTTGGTCATTTAAAATTGTGTGACACCTCTCCGCTACTCTCCCTATTGTTTGCTCATGTTTTCATCATGTGAAATGCCTGCTCATGCTCTGCCTTCCACAATGATTAAAGGCTCCCTGAGGTTTCATGAGAAGCTGAGCAGATGCCAGAACCATGCCTCCTGTAAAGTCTACAGAACCATGAGCCAAATAACCTCTTTTGTTTATAAATTACCCAGTCTCGGGCATTCCTTTATAGAAGTGTAAGAATGGCCTAACACAATGACAGAGCCCATATGACCTACAAATCATCATATTTTTAATCTGGCCCTTAACAGAAAAGGTTTTCTAAGTCCAACTTTAGACATTTACCTCTTAAAGGGATTTAAATAATAAGAGTTTATTTTAAATAATTATCCATGTAAGTTATCAGTTTAGGTGCTCTTTATTACTTTGTATAGGTCCAGATTTTCATATTGCATCATTTTTATTCTTCTTGGATAAAGTTCTTTAACATTTTTTAGAATGCAGGCCTGCTAGTGATTAATACTTTCAGCTTTTATGTGTCTAGAAATGCCTTTATTTTGTATTCATTTTTTAAAATGTGTTTTCACTGGGAAAGAATTCTTTGTTGACCATTGTTTTATTGTAATACTGTAAATATGTTGTCCTACTGTCTTATTGTTTGCATTATTTCTGAATAGCAAACTGCTGACATCCTTATTTGTGTTTCTTTTTACCTAATGTGATTTTTCTCTACTTTTCAGATTTTTTATCACTGATTTTGAGAAATTTGATTATGATGTTCTTTAACGCAGGCTTTGTTCTTGTTACTTGTGATAAAAATTTGTTGATTCTTAATAAGTAGATTTATAATTTTAATCATATTTAGAGTGTTTTCTGCTATTATTTCTTCAGTACTATTTTCTCTTCCCTACCTATAAATCTTATCTTTTGAGGACTTCAATTACACATATATTAGGCTGCCAGAAGTTGTTGTACAACTCACTAATCTCTACTCATTTTCCCCATACTCTTAGATATTTTCTATTGCTGTTTTTTCAAGTTCACCAATATTTTCTTCTGCAATGTCGAATCTGCCATAATTCTATGTCATGCCTTTTTGTCTCATACATGATAGTTTTTTGTCTCTAGAAGTTTAATTTATGTCTTTGTTATATCTTCCATTATCTACTTAACATGTTCAATTTGTCATCTAATTTCTTGAACATATGAAGTACAGTTATCATAACAAGTTAAAATGTCTTTGTTTATTAATCTGTATCATTTCTGGGCTTCTTTTGGTTGATTGATATTTCTTCTCATTATGAGTAGAATTTTTCTGTTCCTTTGCATGCCTGGTAATTTTTATTGGAGTAAGGACCTGTGGTAGGGGCCAATTTTTATGGTGACTGGGAAAAGGGTAGTGCATCTATCAGCTATGCCATAATAATGTTGTATGACAAACATTCCAAACTCAGTGTTCTAAGAGAGCCAGCATTTATTCTTGCGGATTTATGGATCAGTGAATGTGGCTCTACTGATCTAGGTCAGGCTCAACTTGGCAATTCTGCTTCATGCTCTCATGGCTGGGACAGCTATGCTTCTAACTGTAGGTCTGTGAGTCAACTGAGGTGGGTTCTGTTCTATATGTGTTCATTCTGGGGTCCAGGGGAAAGGGGAAGCTATAAGGGAAAGCTTTATTATGGTAATGAGAGTGGTCCATGAACACAAATGAAAACCAGTCAGGCACCCATCCAAAAACCTATGCGTGATCCTTCAGACCTGACCATTCAGTCAATTTAAAAAAACTTTACCTAGCAGACCTCATTGAGGAAAGCTTCCCCCTCACACCAGACTTGGTGAATAGCTGTTATATTAGTCTATTGTAATGCTGCTATAAAGATACTACCTGAGGTTGAGTAATTTATAAACAAGAAAGGTTTAATTGACTCAGTTCTACATGGTTGGGGAGGCCTCAGGAAACTTATGATCATGGCAGAAGGTGAAGGGGAAGCAGGCACCTCCTTCACAGGTGGCAGGAGAGAGATAGAGTGCGCAGGGGAAACTTCCACTTTTAAAACCATCAGATCTCATAAGAACTCCCTCACTGTCATAAGAGTAGCATGGGGGAAACTGCTCCCATGAGCCAATCACCTCCCACCAGGTTCCTCCCTACACATATGGGGATTACAACTAGAGATGAGATTTGGGTAAAGACACACAGCCAAACCATATAATTCCACCCTGGCTCCATCCCAAATCCCATGTCTTTTTCACATTTCAAAACCAATCATGCCTTCCCCACAGTCATCCAAAGTCTTAACTCATTCCAGCATTAACCCAAAAGTCCAAGTCCAAAATCTCATCTAAGACAAGGCAGTCCCTTCTGCCTATAAGCCTGTAAAATCAAATCAAGCTAGTTACTTCCAAGATACAATGGAGGTACAGGCATTGGGTAAATATTCCCATTCCCAAAGGGAGAAATTGGCCAAAACAAAGGGGCCAAAGGCCCCATGCAAGTCCAAAGCCAGTCCAGGCAGTCATTAAATCTTAAAACTCCAAAACCTCCTTTGATTCCATGTCTCACATTTAGAGCATGCTGATGCAAGGAGTGGGCTCCCATGGCCTTGGGCAGCTCTGCCCTGTGGCTCTTCAGGGTACAGCCCCTGAGGCTGTTTTCATAGGCTGGTGCTGAGTGCCTGCAGCTCTTCCAGACACATGGTGCAAGCTGTCAGTGGATCTACCGTTCTGGAGGACGGTGACCCTCTTCTCACAGCTCCACTAGGCAGTGCCCCAGTAGGGACTCTATGTGGGGGCTCCAACCCCACATTTCCCTTTGGACTGCCCTAGCAGAGGCTCTCCATGAGGACTCCACCCCTGCAGCAAACTTCTGCCTTAATGTTGAGGTGTTTCTATAAATCCTCTGAAATCTAGGTGAAGGTTCCCAAGCCTCAACTCTTGCCTTCTGCACACCTGCAGGCCCAACACCACACAGAAGCTACCAAGGCATGGGTTTTGCACCTTCTGAAGCAACAACCTGAGCTGTACCTTGGCCCCTTTTAGCCACAGCTAGAGCTGGAGCAACTGAGATGCAGGACACCATGTCCCAGGGTTGCACAGAGCATTGGGGCCCTGGGCCCAGCCTATGAAACCATTTTTCCCACCTAGGCCTCTGGGCCTGTGATGGGAAGGGCTGCTGCAAAGATCTCTGACATGCCCTGGATATTTTTTCTCCACTGTCTTGGCTATTAACATTTGGCTCCTCATTACTTATGCAAATTTTTGCTTGAATTTCTCCCCAGAAAATCAGATTTTCTTTTCTACCACATTGTCAGGCTGCAAATTTTCCAAACTTCTATTCTCTGCTTTCCTTTTAAACATAAGTTCCAGTTTCAAACCATCTCTTTGTGAACATGTATGACTGAATACTTTCAGAATCAGTCAGTTCACCTCTTGAATGCTTTGCTGCTTATAAATTTCTTCTGCCAGATACCCTAAATCATCTCTCTGAAGTTTAAAGTTCCACAGATCTCTAAAGCCAGAGCAAAATGCTGCCAGTCTCTTTGCTAAAGTACAGCAAGAGTGACCTTTACTCCAATTCCCAACAAGTTCCTCATCTCCATCTGAGAGCACCTCAGCCTGGACTTTATTATTCATATTACTATCAGCATTTTGGTCAAAACCATTCAGCAAGTCTCTAGGAAGTTCCTAACTTTCCCACATCTTCCTGTCTTCTTGTGAGTCCTCCAAACTGTTGCAACCTCCGCCTGCTACCCAGTTCCAAAGTCACTTCCACATTTTCAGGTTAACTTTATAGCAGTGCCCCACTCACAGTACCAATTCTTTGTATAAGTCTGTTCTCACGCTGCTATAAAGATACTCCTCAAGACTGGGTAATTTATTAAGGAATGCAGTTTAATTGACTCACAATTCCACATGGCTGAAGAGGCCTCAGGAAATTACAGTCAGGGTGGAAGGTGAAGGGGAAGCAGACACCTTCTTCACAAGGCAGTGAAAGAGAGATAGAGTGTACTGGGGAAACTGCCACCTTTAAAATCATCAGATATCATGAGAACTTCCTCACTATATGAGAACAATATGGGGAAAACTGTCCCCATGATCCAATCATCTCCCACCAGTTCCCTCCCTTGACAAGTCTGGATTACAATTTGAGACGTGATTTGGGTGGGGACACAAAGCCAAACCATATCAGGGGTGCACTGCAGTCTCTGAAGGAAGCTGTAGTCAAGGACTCACACCCTCCAGCTCGCCATGCTTGTTTGCATATCTGAATTCCTAGGCCAGGCACCTCCATTCAGAGACTTCTTTATTGGAGGTCCTTGGCCAAGGCTTCTCTCAAGCACTTCTGCTGACACTGCCTGATCAGGGTGACTCTGACTCAGTATTCAGTACTTTCCCACTCTTAGCCTTACTTCTCTCTTCCTATTACCAACCTCAGTTCTGGAAAATGGCAAGAGCCTTTTGCTTGATAATCTCTCAGGGGTGAGACAACTGCTGTTATCTGCACTGATACATCTGACCCTCACCTGGTGCTGTTTCATAGGCAAAAATGGAACATTGCGGGAGCCAGCACTTCTTGTTTAGTTTCTTGCCTATACTATCACAATTAGTGATTAAAACTTGACTGTTACTTTCATTTTGTCTTATTGTCTTAATTAACTACCTGGCAGCTCAGCTTTTTCAAAAACAGCTCACCTCTTGAGAGAAATATGCAAAGCCTCTGAAGTCCTAGGCTCAGAATTGACCCAGCATCACATCTAGCCACACTGGCTAAAGCAAGACATGACTAAATCTGAAAGGCCACAGAAAGGGTGAAGATAGGAAAGGTAAAGACCTGGACTCAATGATTTAGTCCACCGTGGGTGGGATGGGGCAAATTTCCTGACCATAGCCAAGACAACCTCATGACAGAGTCAGCATCCTGAATCCAGGTGACTTTTGATGCTTCTGGGCCACATGTAGACATAAGTCGTTTTTCCTGGAGAGCTACCCATGAGCGGCAGAATCCTAATCTCCTAGCTCATTCTAGGTTACTTACCTAATCAAGTAACATGGTTTATGGGTTAACTCTGCCAGAACCAGTTAGTTATTGGGAATGACACAGAAATCATAAGAATCATAGTCACCCTGACAGAGCTAAAATGAAACTTAAATACAAGAAAATAAACAAATACATACTACAAGTTCAAGAGAAATAAGTTCTGTGAAGGAAACAAATAATATATTGATATAAAGGATAAATGGAGTGCTTCATTAGATAAGGTGGTTGAAAGCAGCACAGTATTAGGTAAATCATTTTAAGTATAGCCAGAGCTCCTCCAGAGAGGCTGATGAGGGGGCAATCTGTATATAGCTGTTTGGTATAGCGAGTTCTAAGATGTTGCTATAGTCTAAATGTTTAGATCCCCCCAAGCTTATATGCTGATACCTAATCCCTAATAAATAGTGTTAGAAGGTGGGGACTTGGGAGGTGATTAGGTCACAAGGGCAGATTCCTTGTGAATAGGATTGGTGTTCTTATGAAAGAGGCCTAAAGGAGACTGTTTGCCCTTCTGCCATGTGAGGACACATACAGGGAGCCATCTGCGAGGGGCAGGCCAGTGCCAGACAGTGGATCAGATTGTGCCTTGATCTTAGGTTTCCCAGTCTCTAGATCTGTGAGCATGAATCTCGGTTGTTTATAAATCCCCCAGTTTAAAGTATTTTGTTATGGCAGCCCAAACAGACTAAGATAGATGTATACTAAGGACAGATTACTCATCATGGGAAGTAAACCTTTTAACAGGATGCAGGGATTCACTTTATTTTAAGGAAAAATTTCCCCTTTTTTATCTTGAGTGCATTAGACACAACTATTGGTCCTTATACAGAAAGTCTATCTTCTCCAGGAGAAGAGTCTCTAGGGGAGACCTGCCAATTAATTATGTTGCTGGAGAAGAATGCTCCTTGCCCTTAAGTAAGGGAAATCCAATTTCCATTGATGAAAATTTGGGTTCCATATTTACTGGTGAATCAAAGCTCCTCTCAATAGCCATCAAGGGCACCCATGATGAAAAGAAGATAGTAGGGAGTTTTGGGTGAGGTAAAGGAGGTGTGGGTGGAAAACGAGAAAATCTGAGGCAAGAGTGAGAAGGAGAGTCCGAGTCGGGAGAGAGGTTACTGAGTGGAACCACTGCCTGGAAGGTGCGGAGAGTGTAAGCGGAAAAGATGATATCCCAGGACCAGTTTTGGAGCTGAGACTTTGCCGTCTAACTGCCTGGAAGGTGCGGAGAGTGTAAGCGGAAAAGATGATATCCCAGGACCAGTTTTGGAGCTGAGACTTTGCCGTCTAACTGCCTCGTCTTTGGGGAGAGAAAATAAAATGATAATTCACTGGGATTTCCAGATTTGTAGCTGAAACTATGGTAGCATCTAAATAGTATGCATGGCACAGGTCAGGCTAGGAAATCCCAAAATCAGATTTATCTACTAATCTGTAAACATCCTTTCAAAAGTTAAATCAATTGCTTCAATACTCTCAATTTCTTCATTCATTCTTTGCCATATATCAAGAAGCAGAGCACTTTCCATAGAAATCACATGTGGAAATTTACTTGCCTGCCTCCCAAGGACCTAAGATTTTTTAAATGATCTGTTTGCATAACTTCATTGAGCTTGCATTTCCTTATGTGTAAAATGAATGGGACAGGAAGGTTGTGTATAGAAGGGCTGCATTGTCCATACTTGAGGAGGATGGACAGAATAAACAGCAAACCCAATGATCCATATTCCAACAAGCTTGCTCCAGTACAAATGGAAACAAGTTGTGTAGCTGAGTTGTGTAGCTTCTATTTCCATCCGGGTTAGTATGGATAAAACTATATATTTTTATGAATGATATTATTGTGTTTTTCTCCCCTTTAAGCAGAAGGTATAATTTTTAACCCCAAGTCAATGGTGAAGCATTCCCTGTTCTCTTGCTATCTATGCCCAGCTCCATTAGCCCAGGCTGCCCCAGTCTCCCAGCTTAGCTGAAAATGGTTCCCTCTTATTTTCTGTGCACCATCCCTTTTGTCTGTGATCAAAACAGGGATCCTTACATCCTCCAGCCTGATCCTTTCTGCCATTCTTCATCTTACATGCTCATTATTTCAGCTGTATTTTCAATGCTGTTTCATTTCCCCTCCTATGTGTCCACCCACATTTCCACCTACAGTGTCTATAATGTGCTTTCTATGTACTGTAGCTTAATAAAGGGAAATTATGCTAATTTTATTCAAACTTTAAAAAGTAAAACCTGTACCATTATTATTCTGCCCCTCTCTCCCTTTTATTTATTCATTTCAAAAAAAAAGTGTCTAATCATCTGAGAAAATTGTACTTGCACAATGTTAACCACTTCCCAATTTTTTCCTTCTAATTAAGTAGATTTTTCCAATAGAGTTTGTATGGAATAAGAAAGCCAGCCTTCTGAGCAGATCAGTTTCTGATGAAATTAGGGGCCTGGGTCCAGCACAACTTTGGTATCAGTTAGTGATCTTGGTGCCTGGAAGGTAGCCTGAAAAGTCTACTGCAAATGCTTTATGGGAAATGAGGGGCACAATTCCAGGAGACAAGTGTCCAAGGATTTGTACCTACATAATCAAGACCTAGAGCCAAGAAAGCTGATTCCCACATCAAATACAGCCTCCAACAGGCTAGGGATCTTTGCTTGTAAATGCCTAAAGGTAGAAAAATTGATGTTAGTGTCTACAAGAAAAATGTCTTTGTAGGCAGAAACCAGCTTTGTTGAGAAGATACTTGGATAAAGACACTGAGAGGGAAGGCTGAGTCTCCAAGGCCCAGAGTCCTCAATGAAGAAAGAATCTACTCCACAAAAAAGAGCACCAAGGATAAGAAGCTAACTGAGCACTGTTTGAAGCACTGTTTGTGTAAGGAGAGAGAGCCAGTGGCTGGAAGCTCAAAGAAGAGACTTAGAAGCGAGATGGTTCTATTGCAAGTATTCACATGAAATGCTGTAAAGAATCAGCTTTTCAACCTGATTCTTCTCTGTGGCCCATAAAATTATACATAAAACCTAGAATACATTTGGCATTATTGAGTTTCTTGCAGGTGTTGGTTAAGAGGCCAAGAGTTCATCAAGTTCAACTCAGGGAAAAAACATACTCAAAACTCATGAATGAGACCTGCAGCTGGCGCTTGAATTTATTTTTCTTTCTTAGAAGATGAGTGTTAGCACTGTCAAGGAGGTCTTTTAAAGGTCTTGATGTATGGAGAATATTATGCCAGGGACTGCATAATTGAGTCAGATTAACATTCATTGGGTCCACATGATGCCAGAACAAACATGCAATTGTGTTCTTCTTTGAGAAAATGTCAGTCACATCAATACCTAACATCACAAAATTGAAAACACATATTTAACTGAATTTTTTACATTTTCATGAATTACATTTTCATAAAATTGTAATTTTATGTACTTCTTCATCAATCACCTTTGTTCTTTTTTTCAAATTCTTTTTTTATTTTTAATTTTCATGGATACACAGTGTATATATTTAAGTGTATATGTTTATGGGGTACATGAGATATTTTGATACAGGCAGGAAATGCATAATAATCATATCAATGAAAATGGGATGTCCATCCCCTCAAGCATTTATCCTTTGTGTTACAAATAATCCAATTATACTTTTAGTTATTTTAAATGTACAATTAATTTATAGTTGACTATAATGACCCTGTTATGCTACCAAATAGTAGATCTTACTCATTCTTTCTATTCTTTTGGTACCCATGAACTATCCCCACCTCCCTCTCATTCCCCCCACCCAACTACCTTCCTTACCTCTGGTAACCATCCTTCTGCTCTCTATATCCATAACCTTACTCTCTATGTCTTTCTAACTACTTTTTTACCCATTAACCATCCCCACCTACCCTTTACCCCACCCCAACTACTCTTCCTAGCCTCTGGTAACCATCCTTATATTCTCTATCTCCATGAGTTCAATTGTTGTGATTTTTGGATCCCACAAATAAGTGAGAACATGTGATGTTTGTGTTTCTGTACCTGGCTTATTTCACATAACATGATGACTTTCAGTTCCATTCATGTTGTTGCAAATGACAGGATCTCATTTTTTTTATGGCTGGATAGTACTCCATTGTTTATAGATACAACATTTCCTTTATCCATTCATCTGCTGATGGACACTTAGGCTGCTTCCAAATCTTGGCTATTGTGAACAGTGCTGCAACAAACATGGGAGTGCAGATATTTCTTCAATATACTATTGGGAGCAAGCCCCCCAAAATCTAGCCATAAACTGGCCCCAAAACTGGCCATAAACAAAATCTCTGCAGCACTGTGACATGTTCATGATGGCCATAACACCCAGGCTGGAAGGTTGTGGGTTTACAGGAATGAGGGCAAGGAACACCTGGCCCACCCATAGTGGAAAACCGCTTAAAGGCATTCTTAAGCCACAAACAATAGCATGAGCAATCTATGCCTTAAGGACATGTTCCTGCTACAGTTAACTAGCCCAACCTATTCCTTTAATTTGGCCCATCCCTTGGTTTCTCATTCTCATAAGGGATACTTTTAGTTAATTTAATATCTATAGAAACAATGCTAATGACTGGCTTATTGTTAATAAATACGTGAGTAAATCTCTGTTTGGGGCTCTCAGCACTGAAGGCTGTGAGACCCCTGATTTCCCACTTCACACCTCTATATTTCTGTGTGTGTGTCTTTAATTCCACTAGTGCCACTGGGTTAGGGTCTCCCCGACCGAGCTGGTCTCGGCAATATACAGATTTCCTTCCTTTTGAATATATGCCTAGCAATGGGATTTCTGGATCATATGGTGGCTCTATTTCTACTTTTTGAGAAACCTGCAAACTCTTCTCCATACTGGTTGTACTAATTTACATTCCCACCAACAGTGTATGAGGGTTCCCTTTTGTCCACGTTCTCACCAGCATTTGCCATTGCCTGTCTTTTGAATATAAGCCATTTTAACTGAGGCGAGATGATATCTCATTGTAGCTTTGACTTGCATTTCTCTGATGATCAGTGATGCTGAGTACCTTTTCATATGCCTGTTTGTCATTTGTGTGTCTTCCTTTGAGAAATGTCTATTCAAATCTTTTGCCCATTACTCAATTGAATTATTAGACTGTTTCCTGTAGAGCTGTTTGAACTCCTTATATATTCTGGTTACTAATTCCTTGTCAGATGAGTAGTTGGCAAATATTTTCTCCCATTGTGTCAGTTTTCTCTTCATTTTGTTGATTGTTTCCTTTGCTATGCAGAAGCTTTTAAACTTGATGTGATCCTATTTGTCCAGTTTTGTTTTGGTTGTCTGTGCTTATCTGGTATTACTGAAGACGTTTTCTATCAGACTAATATCCTGGAGATTTTCTACAGTGTTTTCTTGTAGGAGTTTCACAATTTGAGGTGCCCAATGTATGTTCTTGGCACCTTTGTAAAAAATGAGTTCACTGTAGGTATGTGGATTTTTTTCTGGGCTCTCTGTTCTGTTCCATATGTCTATTTGCCTGTTTTTATGCCAGTACCATGTTGTTTTGCTTGCTATAGCTCTGTAGTATAATTTGAAGTCAGGTAATGTGATTCTTCCAGTTCTGTTCTTTTTGCTCAAATAGCTTTGGCTATTGTGGGTATTTTGTGGTTCCATATACATTTTAGGATATTTTTTTCTATTTCTGTGAAGAATGACATTGCTATTTTGATAGGGATGACATTGAATCTGTAGATTGCTTTGGGTAGTATGGACATTTTAACAATATTGATGCTTCCAATCTATGAACATGGAATATCTTTCCATTTTCTTGTGTCTTCTTCAATTTCTTTCATCAGTGTTTTATAGGTTTAACTATAGAGATCTTTTGCTTCTTTGGTTAATTCCTAGGTATTTAATTTTATTTGTGGCTATTGTAAATGGAATTTTTTTTTGATTTCTTGTTCAGATTGTTCACTATTGGCATATAGAAATACTACTAATTTTTGTATGCTGATTTTGTAGCTTGCAACTTTACAGAATTTGTTTATCAGTTCTAATAGATTTTTTGGTGGAGTCTTTAGGTTTTTCCAAATATAAGATCATGCCATCTGCAAACAAGGATAATTTGAGTGCTTCCTTTCAAATTTGGATGCCAAGCAGGTATCCTTGTCATGTTCCATATCTTAAAGGAAAGGTTTTCAGGTTTCCCCCATTCAGTATGCTACTAGCTCTGAGTCTCCCGTATATGGCTTTTATTATGTTGAGATATGTTGCTTCTATACCCAGTTTTTTGAGAGTTTTTATTATGAAGGGATGTTGAATTTTATCAAATGCCTTTGCAGCATCAATAAAAATAATCATATGGTTTTTGCCCTTTATTATGTTGATATGATGTATCACATTGATTGATTTGCATTTGTTGAACTATTCTTTCATCCCTGGGATAAATCCTACTGGGTTTTATCAAATGATCTTTTTATTGTGGTATTGAATTTGGTATACCAGTATTTTCTTGAGGATTTTCACATCAATATTTATCAGAGATACTGGCATGCAGTTTTCTTTTTTAGGGTGTCTTTGTCTGGTTTTTGTATCAGGGTAATACTGGCCTCAGAGAATGAGTTTGAAAGTATTTCTTTCTGCACTATTTTTTTGAATAGTTTGAGTAGGATTGGTAATAGTCTTTAAATGTTTGGTAGAATTCAGCAGTGAAGCCATCAAGCTCCATGCTTTTCTTTTTTTTTTTTTTTCATAGGTA
>NW_012114888.1:2076136-2094944 GCF_000951035.1 Colobus angolensis palliatus | reverse complement strand
TTTATGGTATTAGGTCTAACATTTAAGTCTCTAATCCATCTTGAATTAATCTTCGTATAAGGAGTAAGGAAAGGATCCAGTTTCAGTTTTCTACTTTTGGCTACATGCTTTTCTTTACTGGCAGACTTTTTATTATAGCTTCAATCCCATTACTTGTTGGTCTGTTCAGGTTTTGGGTTTCTTCATGGTTCAATCTTGTTAAGTTTTATGTATCTAAGAATGTATGCATTTCCTCTAGATTTTCCAATTTATTAGCATATAATTTCTCATAGTAACCACTAAAGATCCTCTTAATTTCTGTTGTGTCAGTTGTAATGTCTCCTTTTTCAGCTCTGATTCTATTCATTTGGGTCTTCTCTCTTTTTTCTTCATTAGTATGTGTAAGGATTCATTAATTTTATCTTTTCAAAAAAACAAGTTTTTATTTTGTTGATTTTTTATATTGTATTCATTTCAAGTTCATTTATTTCTGCTGTGATATTTGTTATTTCTTTTCTTCTACTAATTTTGGGATTGGGATTGGTGTGCACTTGCTTTTCGATTTCTTTGGAATGCACCATTAGAATGCACGATTTGTAGTTTTTTTCTTTCTTGATGTAAGCATGTGTATCTATAAACTTCCATCTTAGTACTGGTTTTGCTGGTTTGTTGTTGTTGTTGTTGTATTGGTATGTTGTGTTTTCATTATCATTTGTCTCAATACGTTTTTCAATTTTCTTCTTAATTTCTTCAATGACCTACTGGTCATTTCATAGCATATTGTTTAATTTCCACATGTTTAAATAGTTTCCAAAATTCCTCTAGTTATTAATTTGTAGTTTTATTCCATTGTGGTTAGAGAAGATGCTTGTTATTATTTCCATTTTTTGAATGTTTTAAGACTCATTTTGTGTATAACATATGCTCTATCCTTGAGAAATGAGCCATGTGCTGAGGAGAAGACTGTGTATTCTGCAACTGTTGGATAAAAGGTTCTTTAAATATGTATTAGATCTATTTGTTCTATAGTGCAGATTAAGTCTGATGTTTCTTTGTTAGATTTCTGTCTGGGAGATCTGTCCAGTGCTGAAAGTGTGGTGTTGGAATCTCCAGCTATTATCATATTGATATCTCTATCTTTAGCTCTAATAATATTTGCTTTACATAGCTGGGTGCTCCAGGGTTATGTGCATATATATTTGCAATGATTATATCCTGCTGCTGAATTTCCCCCTTTATCATTATATAATGGTCTTTGTCTCTTCTTATGGTTTTTAATCTTGAAATCTATTTTGCCTGATATAAGTATAGCTACTCCTGCTCTGTTTTGGTTTCCATTCCCATGGAATATCATTTTCCATCTCTTTCTTTTTAGTGAATGTGTGTCTTTATAGGTGAAGTGTGTTTCTGTAGGTTAAAGATCATTGGGTTGTTTTTACATCCATTCAGCCACTCTTCGTTTTTTGTTTGTTTGTTTGTTTTGGTTTTTTTGTGTTTGTTTGTTTGTTTTTTGAGGCAGTCTTCCTCTGTTTCTTGGGCTGTGGTGAAGTGGCACAATCATGACTCACTGCAGCCTCAATGTCCCAGGCTCAAGTGATCCTCCCACCTCAGCCTCATGAGTAGCTGTGACTAAAGGCATGTGCTACCATGACTGGCTAATTTTTTATTTTTTATGGAGATGGAGGTTCTCACTCTGTTGCTCAGACTAGTCTTGAACTCCTGATCTCAAGTGATCCTCCCACCTCAGCCTCCCAAAGTCCTGGATTTACAGGCATAAGCCACCATGCCTGGCAAACTATGTGCCTTTTGATTGAAAAGTTTGGTCCATTTACATTAAGTGTTATTGATAAGTAGGGAATTACTCCTGCCATTTTGTTATTTATTTGTTAATTGTTCTGTGATTTTCTCTTTCTTTTTTTCCTTCATTCCTGTCTTCCTTTTAGTTAAGGTGATTTTCTCTGGTGGTATGGTTTAATTTCTTGCTTTTTGTTTTCTGTGTATCCATTGTATGAGTTTTGATTTGATGTTACTGTGAGGCTTGCAAGTACTATCTTATAATTCATTGTTTTAAACTAATGGCAACTTAACACTGATTGCAGTAAGAAAAAATGGATAAAGAAAACTAATAATAAAAATGCTATACCTTAACTTCATCCTTCGCGCTTTTTAACTTTTTGTTCTTTCTATGTCTTATATTGTCTATGTCTTGAAAAGTTGTTGTAGTTATTATTTTTGATTGGTTAATCACTTAGTCTTTCTACTTAAGGTAAGAGTATTTTACACAATACAATTACAGTGTTATAATAGTCTACGTTTTTCTGTGTGCTTACTGTTCCCAGTTAGTTTTGTTACCTTCAGATGACTTTTTCTTGCACCTTAATATCCTTTTTTTTTTCAAACCAAAGACCTCCCTTTAGCACTTCTTGTATGACAGGTCTGATGTTGATGAAATCCCTCAGCTTTTATTTGTCTGGGAAAGTATTTCTCCTTCATGTGTAAAGAATATTTTCACTGAATATACTATACTAGGTTAAAAGATTTTTTCCTTCAGCACTTTAAATATGCCATGCCACTCTCTGGGCCTGTAAGGTTTTCACTGAAAAGTCTGCTGCCATTGGAAGTCCATTGTATGTTATTTGTTTCTTCTCTTGCTGCTTTTAGGATCCTTTCTTTATGCTTGACCTCTGGGAATTTGATTATTAAATGCCTTGAGGTAGTTTTCTTTGGGTTAAATCTGCTTGGTGTTCTATAAGCTTCTTCCTCTTGTATATTGATAACTTTCTCTAGATTTGGGAAGTTCTCTGTTATCATCCCTTTGAATAAACTTTCTACCCTTATCTCTTTCTCTACTTCCTAAGGCCAATGACTCTTAGATTTACCCTTTTGAGGCTATTTTCTATATCCTGTAGGCATGCTTCACTTTTTTTTATTCCTTTTCTTTTGTCTCTTCTGACTGTGTATTTTCAAATAGCCTGTCTTCAAGCTAATTCTTTCTTCTGCTTGATCAATTCTACTACTTAGCAACTGTGATGCATTCTTCAGTATGTCAATTGCATTTTTCAGCTCTAGGTTTTCTGCTTGATTCTTTTTAATTATTTCTACCTCTTTGTTAATTGTATAGGATAGAATTCTGAATTCACTCTCTCTGTTATCTTGAATTTCTTTGAGTTTCTTCAAAACGGCTATTTTGAATTCTGTCTGAAAGGTCACATATCTATGTTTCTCCACATATCATTGGTCCCTAGTGCCTTGTTTAGTTCATTTGGTGAAATCTTGTTTTCCTGGATGGCCTTGATGCTTGTAGATGCTCATCTGTGTCTGGCCATTAAAGAATTAGGTCTTCATTATAGTCTTCGCATTTTGGGCTTGTTTGTTCCTGTCATTATTGAGAAGGCTTTCCAGGTATTCCAAGGGACTTGGGCCCCAAGCCCAGTAATGCTGTGATTTTTACAGACTCATAGAAGTCACTGCCTCGGTGGTCTTGGATAAGATCTGGAAGAATTCTCTGGATTACCAGGCAGAGACTCTTGTTCTTTTCTCTCACTCTCAAATAAACAGTCTCTCTCTCCATGTGCTGAGCCACCTAGAATTGGGGGTGTGGTGATGCAAGCACCCCTGTGGCTGAGAAACTCAAGTTCCCCTCTAGCTAGGTCTAGTGCAAGTGCTCCCCCAACATATAGGCACTGGCTGAGCGCAGCACGGCTTTTTTCTCCACTATGACAGGGCAGCACTGAGTTCAATGTAAATTCCTCCAATTGCTGTACTCTCCCCACCCAAGTGCACAGGCTCTCTCTCCATACTGCATGGCCTTTCTGGGCATGCTACTGTCACTTGTTTGTCTATTTGTTTAGTGACTGGCTGAATTATTTCGATGAAGTCTAATTCCCCTTAAAGATGTTGGCTGGGCAAAAGAAGGGAGACCCTTCTCTCTGCTGCTCCCATCCAGAACTTAGCCTGTACAACAGGTAGCTGGGGTTCAAGATGAGAAATGCTGACATTCATCCCTCTTGGAAAGATATAATACCACAGCACTGGATTGGAAGCCGAGGGGAGAGGAAACACCATCTTCCTAGCCACACCTGCCCAGAGTTTCTGCCACTCTGAGCAGAAGCAGGAAGGGTGAAAGTAGGCTTATAGATCAAATACCACAGACCCCTGCTGTTCTTACCAAGTTTTGGTATATTTTCCTGAATAAATGTTTCCTCATTTGCTATATACCCTTAGGACAATTTCCACTAACCCTAAATGGTTATTTTAAAATAATTTTCATCAGTTTCACTGTTGTATGTGTCCATGGAACCTCTTATGTTGCCATTCCAGAAATAGAACTTCTTTATTTTTTGAATTCTGTATAACTGCTTTCTTATACTCTCAAATATCTATTTAAAGGGATGTTTGTCACATTTTATCTGGAATTTTAAGATTATCAGTCTGTTTTCTGTCTCCAATTTGTCCTTCAAAACACTTCAAATATCAGCTTCTGTGAAGTCCTTCTTCCCCCAGATAACCAAGGAGTCTCCTTCCTCTGCTTTCATGATTATCTGTTATTATCCATCTATAACATTACATTGTAATTAATTACTAGCATATGTAACTTTAATACAAACGTAAGATTCTTGAAGGCAAGAAAAAGATGTCTTATTCTAAAAAAGTGCTTCAGTAACTAGTAAAGAGTTTGGCATATAGTAGAGAACTCAATTGATATTTGTAAACTTAATCAATAACTGAATTAATTGTATTTTAGTTGTCTAGATAATATATGATGAAGGTCTGAAACAGATCAGCAATTTATCTAGGAAGGTAATATCATAGCAGTGTTAGCCCTCAAACAATGTGGGAGTTAGGGGTACTGACAGCTTACTCAGTCAAAAATTCATGTATAACCTATTACTTTCCCCCAAAACATAACTACTAATAGCCTACTACTGACTGGAAACCTTACTGATAACATAAACAGTTGATTAGCATATATTTTGTATACAATGTACTGTATACTCTACTTTTACAATAAAGAAAGCCAGAGAAAAGAAAATGTTATTAAGAAAATTATAAGATAGGCATATTTTTTGCTAGTCATTAAGAGGAAGTGGATCATTATGAAGATCTTCATCTTTGTCGTCTTCATGTTGAGCAGGCTGAGGAAGAGGAGGAAGATGAGGGGTTAGTTTTGCTGTTTCAAGGTGGCAAAGGTGGAAGAGGTGAAAGGGAAGGCAAGAAAGGCAGGCACAATTGATGTAGCTTTATGGAAATACATCGCAATGTGACTTTCTTGCTTTTTCATTTTTATAAAAAGTTTCTATATGATACCAATCCTTCTCCCACTGTTTGCTTTAATTTCAGTGCCCATATTATAGAAGGGCTCATGTTGTAAAAGAAGTCAAAATAAGTCTTGAAAAATTGGGATGCTTCCATCAGATTGTCTGATGTCAATTTGTTTTCTGGCACTGCTTCTTCTACATCTTCTTTTTCATCATCTGGCACTGGTTCAGAAGCACTCATCTCCATCAAGTTGTCTTCTGTTAGTTCCTTTGGTGTGGTGTCTATTAGCTCTTGAATTTCTACAAGATCTGTATCTTGAAATTCTTCATCCCCCACCATTTTTTGTCATGTTCACAATGTCTTTTATGATTTCCTTGATTTGACTCTGTCAAAAATCCTATGAAGTCATTCACAACATCTGGAAACAGTTTCCTTTAGCAGCAATTTAGTTGGGCTTGATGGCTTTGACAGCTTTTTCTATAACAACAATGTTATATTCGATGGTGTAATCCTTCCAGATTTTCAAGATGCTACCTCTATCGATGTTCTCTTCCATAGCATTGACAGTCCTTTCCATAGAGAACCATGTGTAATGAGGCTTAAAGACCCTTATAACTTCTGATCTAGAGGCTTAATTAGAGATATTGTGTTTTCAGGCAAGCAGACCACTTAGACACCTTAGGTATTGAACTCATGTGGTTTTGAGTGGCCAGGAGCATTGTCCAATATCAAAAGAACTTTAAAAGACCATCGCTTAATGGCAAGATAGTTGCTGACTTCAAAGATGAAGCATAGATGCAACCAGTCCAGAAAAAGTGTTCTCATTGTCCAGGCTTTCTTGTTGTACAGCTGAAATACTGGCAACTGGTGTTTACCTTTCCTTTCAAGGCTCAGAGATTAGTGGCTTTATAGACAAAGGAAGTCCTGATCATAAACCCAACTGCATTTGCAAAATAAATGTCCTTTGTGGCACTTTTTAAAAATAGAATATGGCTCTTTTGTCTGCATTAAAAACCTGTTCAGGGAGATACTCTTTCTCTTTAACAATTTTCTTAATGGTGCCTGGCAGCTTATCTTCTGTCTCTTGGTTGGCAGAAGCTGCTTCTCCTATTATCTTGACATTTTTAAAGCCAAACCTCTTTCTAAAATTATCAAACCATCTTTTGCTGACATTAAATTCTCCAGTTTTAGATCTTTCACCTTCGTTTTGCTTTAAACTGTCATATAATGACTTTGCTTTTTCTCAAATCTTAAATTAAATTTAATCTCAAAGTCTATAGGTATGCCTTTCTTATGGCAATCCTGCACACACATAAAAGCTGCATTTTTCAATATGAGATAAAAAGGTATTTCACAAAAAGTGCAAGGTTTTTGTGCCTGCTGGTATAGCTGCAGTGACAGCTTCACAAATTTTCTTTTCTTTTTATATAATGGTCCTTACAGTGGATTGATTTGAAACGGTGGGCAACTGCAGCTGCAGATCTCAGTCTATGGTACATATCAAGCAAATCAACTTTTTCTTATAATGTCATGACTTTTCTAAGTTTCTTGGGAGCACTTCCAGCATCACTAGTGACACTTTGTATAGCTCTCATGATGTTACTCAAAGTTTACAATGTTGCACTAAACATGATGAAAAATACACAAGAAATGTGAGAGATCACTTTTTACTGTCATACGCAATTTACTAGAGAGATGAACTGCTCCTGTGGAGATAATTAGCACCAAATGGTGTTTTAAGTGAATACTCAGCACTTGAGCTCACCACAGTGGCAACAATAGGTGGCTATGAAATGATTACAGTAGTAAAGTAGGTACTACAGTTAATTTTATGCAATTATGATTTAATATTGCATCTTTACATTTGTTTGCATTTCTCTCATGTGCAGTCTATAAGTGCTTGTGTGTGTAAATTTTAACAAACTTTAACTTTTATAACAGATTCATGTACACTTTATGGTAGTAAATGATAAAATGGACTAGTGTCTACATATATTTTATGCATTCATGACATATCTAACTTTTAGAAAATATTTTAGATATTTCTAGGCTACAAGGTTCATCTTCGAGTTTTTTTCAAATTGTCATAAATGTCTAAAACATTTTCAAATATATTTACTGAGAAAAATTCATGTGTAAGTTGAACCATAGAGTTCAAACTCATGTTGTTTAAAAGTCAAGTATAATACCCTACATTTACAAGGAATTGTCATTCTTTAAAATTGTATCCATTATTTCATTTGTGCCTCAAAGATTATGGCTGGAAAAGCATTTATATTAAATACAAATTGTTATTCTTCCAACTCAGTATCATTTAATACTGTTTTAGTTATATTACCTTGATGAAGTATGGTGAGGCCAGATGCAGAGCAACAGAGAGAAACCAGAAAGAGTTTTACAGTTTCTTATACTGACAGTTCCCTGAGAAGACCACAACATGCCACACAGGGCCACTCAGGGGAAGCACCAAGGTTGGTCATGAGACAAAGGGAGAGGGAAGAACTGTGGACAAGTGTCTTTATTGTGGTTTCTGCAGGAAAGAATGGATGAGGCAAGATAAGCAGGCTTAGGATCGACTAATTTGAACACTTTTGGTGGGCTCCAGAGTATAGGAGCTGTCTCTGGTTATCTGATACCTGGCCTTAGAGCAATTAGGAAATGTGTATAGTGGCCAGGAGGGTGAGACTCTCATAAGGGAGGTAGCTGGGGATATGGGCTTAGCTGATTGCTCAATAAGAACTGACTAACCCCTACATAGGGCCTCAAAACTGTTTCAAGACAGCATTTTGTCATTGTTGTTGTTGTTGATCCATATTTTCAGTTTATTGGCATAGAGAAAACATTTTAGAAAGTAATACAGTAGACTTCCATTTCAATATATTCATGTAAAAGCATCACAGTGCAAGAAAGTGATTACGATTAAGCATGAAGACATTAAAAGCCAGCCGGTATTTTAACTACAGGGCAGAATATTCTTGCTGTTCCTTCCTAGGAAATGTTGGCACTTTCATTAACTGCCCAGGTTACAAAAATCACTTTGTGTCCACTTCTTGTCCTTCAATATATTTTCATAACTACACTGTGTCACATTAATGCTGGTGGACAAAATAGCTCCTATAAAATCTAAAAACCTTTCAAGTAGCACAGTGATTTAAAACCAACTAGGAGAACGCTCTCTCAGAATATTTTTGTATGTAATTTTCTGTCCATTACCACAATAACAGAGTAAAAAGTTGTTTTACCTTAAAAAGAAGCTAAAGGAAAGTAATTTTGTTTTTCCTTTAAACATCATTTCTTAGCTTTTAAATAGAGAGAAAAAGTTTTAATTTTCTTGGGGGAGAAGGATATTTCATAAGTAAAACATCAACTGTTGTACAAATGTTTCATTTAGGAAACAAGTAAATACTTGGATTCAAAGGATTCTAAAACATTTCATCATTATAAGAAAACTGTAATTTAAAGCTAAAAAATCGTAATAAATCAAACTAATATAAATTATTCATTAACATGTTCTATTGTTTTTCACAAAAATCCACAATTAAGGAATAGTGGGTTAGGTGAGATATTTTTCCCAACATTTGGTCAGATTAGCTAAGAAGCTCTGGGCAAAGGACGCTTCCTCTGAGTCAGGATCTTGGCCTCTTAAATGAGGGCACTGAATTCACTGCCCATTCACATCCCTCTAAACCACAGATTTTTTTTTTTTATTATACTTTAAGTTCTAGGGTACATGTGCATAACGTGCAGGTTTGTTACATATGTATACTTGTGCCATGTTGGTGTGCTGCACCCATCAACTCGTCAGCACCCATCAATTCATCATTTATATCAGGTATAACTCCCCAATGCAATCCCTCCCCTCTCCCCCCTCCCCATGATAGGCCCCAGTGTGTGATGTTCCCCTTCCCGAGTCCAAGTGAACTCATTGTTCAGTTCCCACCTATGAGTGAGAACATGCGTAAACCACAGATTTATATGCAATTGTTTATCATATATAATCCTTCCAAGGATGAAATGTTTCAACTCAATGTATTTTCCAGACAAAGCTCCCCCATTTAAGTGGCAAAGCTCTTCTTTAAACTTTAAAATTTTTACTTTAAAATGTTATTTCCAGGGCCTCAAAACTGTGTCAAGACAGCATTTTTAAAACTACTGTTACAAATAAATACTAAATAACACCTAAGTTCTCATTTCTTGTCTTCTCCTCTCTGTGCTAGGTTGTAGTGTGTAGTATCATGCATACAAGCTCAAGGAATGGATGATATCTGAACTTGAATTCGGACAACGTGAGTCTCATTCACAAAAATAGAGAAGGTTGATTGGACAACACCAAGGTCTCTCTTATTAATAGTGTTCTTTTACTTTCTTTCAAAAACAGACCAATCTGGCTTAATTTCAGTGTATGAGGCAAAGAAGATGAGTTGTCCCCAATATCCGTTTTGTGCTTCTTTTTTTTTTTTGTGATAGCTCCCCTGATTTCCATCTGGACATACAACTACACAAAATAATGACTACAGCTCTCATCTTCTCTTGAAGCTAGGCGTGGCCAAGTAGGTAAGTTGTGGCCAAGTAGGTAAGTTGTGGCCAAAAGAATGCAAACAGAATTGGTATGCGCAACTTCCAGGAAGTGTTCTTAAAATACAAGCAAGAGCTTCAGTTATTCCTTTTTGTGGTTGCTTGTTTGTTTTTGTTTGTTTGGTTGGTTGGTTGCTGACTGGATGGGGATAGGAAGCTCAAGAAACCATTTTAGACCATAAGAAGCTCAAGCAGTCATCATGGTTCATGTGATAAAGATGGCAAAGTCATAGATAAAAGAAACCTGGGACCCTGACACCATGGAGCCTCACACCAGCTACATACCAGGCAGACATTTTGTTTGAGGGAGTAAACATTGTATGTTTAAGCTGCTGCTCATTAGGGTTTTCTGTCACTCATAGTTGAAATGAATTTCAACTTACATAATGTGTACCTTCCTGAGTATCTGTAAATTCATTTTAAAATGGACAGTCTTAGAGACAAGACCCAGGAAACACTTTTTGGGTCTTCATAGTCCATCAATAGAGCCCTTAGTGGTAGGACTTAGGAGTACCCTCATTTTTTCTACCCATTGGATTACAGGTTTGCTAGCAGCAGCAACTATCTATAACCAAAATTTTGAAATAATGTTGGGCCTGGAAGAAGATGCTTGATGTTGGGTTACTTGCTATCCTTCCTCTCCTCTAATCCTTTACTTTTTTTCCCCCCTAAGTCCTGCTTTGACTCAGGCCACTCCTGGGAGTTACACAGAATGCTGATGATCTAAGACTAAGGTTGTTTTAGGCTCAGCTGAATCACAAAGTAATGAACTCATGGTTCTATGTCCCAAATCTGGTCTGTCATGTACAAGCTGCGCAATCCTGAGCAAATTAAACTCCCTGAACCTACTTCCTCATCAGCAAAGAGGTGGTGAAAATGCTTATATCATAGGCTTGTTGTGAGGATTCAATTGTAACTAAATATGTTAGGTGCCTATCATATAATAAGTACTCAGTTAATTATATCCACTAATAGTAGTAATTGAAATAGTAATAATAGTACCTGGACCTGCCTCAATTTCCACCAGTTTCCAGCTGGGAAAAGATAGCAGGATTCACCACAAGACCTTTTTTTTCCCTTTAAAGTGTTGTCTATTTGACAATGATGACAATAAAGACAACACTTCTACCTCCAGGGATACTGAGTCATGTTATTTACCTGTCTTTGCAGCACTTAGTGTTCAAAATAATACAGACTTATTTTAGGTGAACATTAATTACCAACTAATTCAACTTTCAAAAATAAAAAAGAAGAGTAGCATAAAGAAGGTGGGAGGTAATTACTGCTTGAACATCAAATACTTTCCACAGCATCAGATTTTTATTAAGTGCAAATGGAATTTTAAAATACCACATGGATTAATTTCTCTCTCTCTCTCTCTTTTTTTTGTTTTTCTTTTTGAGATGGAGGTTCGCTTTTGCCACCAAGGCTGGGGTGCAATGGCGCAATCTTGGCTCACTGCAACCTCTGCCTCCCGGGTTCAAGCGATTCTCCTGCCTCAGCCTCCCGAGTAGCTGGGATTGCAGGTGCCTGCACCATGCCCGGCTAATTTTTGAATTTGTAGTAGAGATGTGGTCTCAACATGTTGGCCAGGCTGGTCTTGAACTCCTGACCTCAGCTAATCCACCCGCCTCGGCCTCTCAAAGTGCTGGGATTACAGGCGTGAGCCACTGTGCCTGGCCTAATTTCTTTTATTTCTTTTTAATAAATAGAGGTATAATAATTAAAAGATAGAGTCTTTGCAAAGTCCATTTGTTGTTCTGCCAAAATCTAAACATTTGCAAAGTGGTGTGCAATATCTGGATTCCCTAAAACACATTTATCCCACTCAATATTAATCTTTAGAAAGATTTATAGACCTTTTAGAAAGTGCTATATCTGGCCAGGTGCAGTGGCTCACGCCTGTAATCCTAGCACTTTGGGAGGCCGAGGTGGGTGGATCACAAGGTCAGGAGATCGAGACCATCCTGGCCAACATGGTGAAACCCCGTCTCTACAAAAAATACATAAATTAGCCGGGTGTGGTGGCATGCACCTGTAGTCCCAGCTACTCAGGAAGCTGAAGCAGGAGAATAGCTTGAACCCGGGAGGTGGAGGTTGCAGTGAGCCGAGATCGCTCCACTGCACTCCAGCCTGGGTGACAGAGTGAGACTCTGTCTCAAAGAATAAAAAAAGAAAGTGCTATATCTTTGTGCTTCCCCACCTCCTAAATGTGTAAAGAAAAAGCTACCAAATCACAAAAGTGAGGAAGTAAGTATATTTGATAAAGTGGTTTGAAATTCCCATTCCAAGAAAATTTCTTAATGATATATATTATTAAGGTTATTAAGCACTTTCTGCACAGCAGGTATCATGCTAAGCAATTTAAGTGGATATTTCAATTAATCCTTACAACATCCTTGGGTCTGGTGCCTTATACCACTCAGCCATTCTGACACTAATCTTTACAACATCCTTGGGAAACACATGCTATGATTACCTGCACTTTTAAAACAGAGAAATTGAGTCTTAGAGAGATTAGGTAAAAATGTAAAAGCCAGGTCTCTAACCCAGGTCAGTATAGCCTCAGGTCTTAACTAGAGCCACTACTAAATGTGATTGTGTTCATTTGATAAAGAAGTTGTTTCGTAACAGCTTTAATGCAGAAAGATCAAGTGAGACTAACTCTCATCTGTATATGAAAATTCCCTTGACCATAGGCTGGTGTTCTTGATTAAGACATGTAGTTGGGGGCATTTGCCCCACATACCTCCATTTTTATATCCTTCCCAAGTTCTCTGAATCCTTCTCCACTCCCCATCATCCCTCATTAGCTACAACAAATCAATGAGTGAAAAATTTGTCAATTTACCAAATTACTTCAAAACTTGTTTTATTTAACCATTTACAAGATTTACAGCAAATAAGCTGTATAGTTTTAACAGCTTTGGGAGATTTTTGAGCACTTGGTTTTGGCACAAAGATTTAATTGAATCTAGTTTCAGCTTTTCTGCAGCTGTTTTGCCACTGCCTTTCACCATGGATAGCTAAAGTTTAATGTATTCTAGATTTTTCAATACTTTGGCTATATGACCTTTTAAATAGAGAATTACTTGTGTATTTCAAATTACAAATGTTACACATATCTCAACTATCAAGAATTTCAGAACCAAGGTAGAGGATATTGTCCATCCAATATATTACAAATTCAGTCCTTAGAATTTTTTAATTTTTTAATTCATAGATTTTTTTCAAACTGACTTGATAAAAAGAATATGCATGTATTTTAGTCAGTGTCAAGAACTGGGAAGCGTCCAAGATTTTGCCCCACTTATAATCTAACAATGTAGCCTCATAGTTTCATGGGTGCCAGTAGAAGACACAAGACTTCTTGGTCAGAAACAATTTATTACTCATAGAAATAGTAGTAGCTAGACTATCAGAATTTCTATGAAGGTTCCCTGAGCTCCAATACCCACCGGGTAATGGGAAGAACGCCAGGTGATACCTGCACACACAATGCGTTGCATTACAGAAGAATGCTGAGCTTAGGGAATTTGAATCTTTTAAAATGGAAAGTAAGCATTTATGCCCTTCACTCAGGAAGAAGACACTGTTCACTATATGAGTATTCTTGAAAATATAATCCAGAAGATAAGAGAGTCTTGTCTTGCTTACAAGATGTGCAGAAACATGAGAGAGCTGTGGAAATTGTCTCCCAATAGGCAGTTGAAGAGTACTTGATGTCTAAAATGTGAATCACACAGAAAATAAGGTTCAACTGAGTTGAACTGACAAATCTATTGCAAAAAGGCTATGGTAAAGTGGCTGCAGCAAATTAAAAATGAAACCTAAGCTGAACTATACTAACTAAAATAAAACATTTAAAAAAAGCTTCAGTGGCTGGTGAACTGTCTCATTCAGCATAGATTGCTACAAATTTTATACTGATAAACAGAAACAATGTTTGGCGACTCAATTATACTACAATTGGCAATTTATCATGCTGACGACTCTGCAAGTTGAGTAGATTTTTTGGCAAATGGATCTTTGTTTGAATTGGCCTGCTTCCTAGGCCCATGTTCAGGGTCCTATTGCTTATTAGATTTCAATTACAGCTAGCTATAAGCTAAGGTGCTAACTGAAAAGAACATAGATTCCCCCCCTCCCCTTCAAGAATATGTATTTCAACAAGAAACTTGACAAATCGACAAGGTCTTCCCAAAGTAACTCATCTCCATTACCAAATTTTCTAGCTCTTGATGAGTGCATATTTGGGCACATGCTATCTTCCCAAAATCTCACACATAGATTACCACTTTTCAGCCTGATTGATTATTGACTCTTCCACTTTGATACAATTGATTCTGACTTCCCTTCTTGTCCAGCTTAGCTCCCTCAGTTCATCATTATATAAATTCATATACATTCTGTTGGAAATTCTGTTATCTCCTTTGCTTCTCTCTCCCTTACTCCAAATGGTAAGCGCTGGAAATTTTCAAACATTTGCTCACTTTGTGCCATACCCACGCAGCTCAACTTTGCTAGGGAATTACACTACCAGACAAATTGCTATGCTTATAAGTTGATGAATACCAACCCCAAATGGGCATTTGATACCGCCTGGCAGTCTTACAGAAAATCTTACATTTCTGTCTCAAAACTACTTTCCCACTGCCCACAGGGATATTTCACACTTTATCCACTCCAAATTTCCTGTTCCTCCTCTTCCTCCTTAGAAGGGCTGCATTATGATTTTTGCAGGCCCTGGATTCTTCTGCCTTCATGGGTCCCTTCCTCTATTAAAAAATACTAAAACTTATGTTTCATCATCAAGTTGTTGTAAAGACAAACACAATCCAAGTATGATTTACTATTATATCTTCATTGTTACAATATTCATTTTCTCCTTCTGATTTCAAAAGAAATGAAAATTAAAACATGTTTCATGGGCCCTTGAAAATATAGTGGGTCCGAGGCAGACACTTAGACTACTGTGCTTAATGGATAAGCCGATCTTGCTCCCAACACCTCTTCATCTGATGACCTTGCTTTTTACTCTATTTAGAATACAGATTAAAGATTCCTCATCTTCACATGTGGAGCCTGGGAGTGAAACCTGGGCAGAGGATGTGAAATGGGAGTTGTCTCTATACAGCAGGATTTCTCAAACTTAGCACTATTGACATTATGGGTTGAATGATTCCTGGTTGTGGGGGACTGTCTTGTACATTCTAGGATGTTTAGCAGCATCCCTGGGCTTTCTCCTCTAGATGCTGGTACCAATTCTCCAGTCATGACAACCAAAAATGTCTTCAGACATTGCCAAACGTCCCCTGGGTGGCAAAACAGCTCCTGGTTGAGAACCACTTCTATAGAGGCATAACTGAATGAGTTCTGGGGGAGACTCATAAGAAGGAAGAGAAGAAGATATTAGTAAACCCCAACATGTGAGGGACTAGCAAAAAGAAAGGAGCCACCGGGGAATATTATCCTACTCTTAATCTGAAGTAGACCTGGAAGATTTAGTTAGAAAGATTCCAATGTCTCCAGCCTTTTAGTGAAACAGCTGAACAAAGGATTGTGTAAAACCACTTACCTGGGCCATCTCAAAGGTGGAAATGTTCCCTCCACTCAGGCTGATTTGATGCATCCCTGTCTAACGATGAAGGGTTGGCATAGACAACCTCTGAGAATTTGCCTAAGCCCCTGAGGTTCTGTGAGATAGTTCTAGTCATTATAAGCAAGAGCCAGATACTATAAAACTATAGAGCTTCTTGATTCTTTTAAAAAATTAAAGACCAGATCTATATGACTTTTGTGGGTCACGTAGAATTGTGCAGACACAAAATTCTTTGCCAAATCCTGCGTCCTCACAGGTGTTACTTCCCAATATACCTTTTGCCCTTCTAATTCAATTTCAGCATCTGCTTCTCAGAAAATCCAACTAACACAGGAGTATAAGTTATTTCTTCTTTCCACAATATGAAAAAATATAAAATTTGGTTTATCCTCAATTCCCATATCATAACCCATAATCCCGTTTATGTACATGAACACATGCAAAAGATGCTGCATACAGAATAATGCACAGTTTTGTTTTTTTTGTTTTTTTGTTTTTTTTTTTACATCAGACAAGTAGCACAGGTATGCTTTCAAAAGGCAGAGAACTGTAGTCCTTTATTTACATATCTTACTACCTACCACATTATATTTTTTTCTGACATGAAGAGTGTTTACCTTCACTTCTGTTCAAGTCTCCTAATGAGATGACTAAACTCATTGCTAACATTCAAGGAAGACTGTGCTTGTGGTGAATGAACCAGACCCTGTGGTCCCCTTAGGGTCTCAATGCCTGTTCACTTGAGTAGGGGTAATTCGTCAGTGGTGCCACAAACAGGATTGCTGTGCATGATGTATTCAAGTGTGTCCCTATACACAGTGGACAGGGATGGACTCAGCAACCCTCTTTTGGCCAGAGCTGCAAACTGGCCAGGGCCACAGCAATGATGTGTTCCCTGTTAGATTTTGCATAGCAAAGAGTACCTTTTTACCATGTTCCCTTTAAATCCTTGAAATACTGGGGAATCTAGTGCTTACTGATCTTACAGTTGTAAAGTCCAACAGGTATGTTAATCAAAAGGTGCTAAAAGTGTATCCAAGATAAACTCCCTATCTTGGATTTCATTGGCATTTTAAGAAATACTGTTTCAACTGTAAAGTGGGCAGAATTCTAAGGCGGCCCCCATGTTCACACCCTGTATAATCTCCTCCCCTTGAGTGCAGGTGGAACTGGTGACTTGTTTGTAACCAACAGAATATGGCAAAGATGACGGTATGTCTCTCATGTGATGACCTTATGAATTGTATAGAAGTCTCTGAGTAGACTTGCTCTCCACTCTCCTGATGCCCTTGAAGAAGAAAGCTGCTGTGAGCTTAGCCACAAGAAAATGAATCCTTCCAACAACCTGAGGGAACTTGGAAGCAGATCCTCTCCTAGTCGAGCCTCTGATGAGAACTCAGTCTGGCTGACATCTTGATTGTAGCCTTCTGAGAGGATCCAGCTAAGCTGTGACTGGAATCCTGACTTATGGAAGCTGTAATATAATAAATAAGCATTGTTTTAAGCTGCTAAATTTGTGACAATTTGTTCCACAACAATACAAAACTAATACGAACTGTCTCTTTATTTTAAATTCTTCTTGCTTTTGTTTTCTTTTACCTCCCTCACTGTTTATTGGAGACTGTAAATCTCATTTTTTGTTTGTTTCAGAATAAGCCTTTTCAGTGTAACATTTTTATGGAAAGGCATTATATTTTAATAATTTTTCTCAAACTAGCAATAAAAACTGCAAAATATTCAAATCCTTTACTATCACGAAACTGTTTTAGTAAAGTTCAGAAGCTTACTAGTCAGAATAAAGTTGGTTTTATTCATATTTCACATTGACATTTCGTTTGACCTCTGTCTCCTAAATGTTTCATTTGCATTCACTGATGAAAAACAAAGACCCCATCCCCTCCTCCCAAAAAATCTAAACAGTATAAAACAAGACTTCAGCTCATGGCTTATTTTAGTCCAAACATTTCAATAGTATATTTTCACTGAATTGCCTATTAAATTATATTTCTTAAGGTAAGTGGAGGATAATTCAAACATTTAAAATGACTGTTACACTGATTATTATGTAAGTAGCTGAGTTTGGTATTTTAGTGATACAGACAGAAATCTTTTTGTGGTGATTTCATGGTTTATATCTCTCAGGGGAAGCCTGCCATATTATTTTATTCACAAAATCATTTTCTAGAGTGACCTTTTGGTGTATTTATTTTATTGTTCCTGATAATGTTTAATAAACACATTTCGATATTTCTTCACATATGGTAAAGTGATCTTTGTCTATCATTTGAAATTAAAATTATTATCCAAATTTCATTTGAAAGAGTGTATTCATTCAGTAAGCAGCATAAAGGGACATAAGGCATAGTGTAGGGCAGACTAAAGAGGTTTGATATAAATTACAAATGTTCTGCAATATTTTCATAAGTCTACAAGAGTGAATGTCTTATATCCTTAGTCTGCCTTTTTTTCCTTCTTTTTAAATAGAAAGTAGATGGCTCACTATGTTCGCTTAGTAAAAATAACATGCCCACAATTGTAAAATTACTGCAGAGTGAGTTAGTGTATAACAGTTAACATCATCTTTTTGTAGCATCTGAGATGCATCCTTCTTCATCAAGGGAAGCATATATGCCTTAGAAAAGTATTTTTTAAATGAGAGAAAATTGTAGAGCAAAGAAAATATTGCATCAAAGAATGGCTTAGAATAAAACTATTTTAGAAAAACTTTAAGGTGGTACGCATGTTCTCACTCATAAGTGGGAGTTGAACAATGAGAACACATGGACACAGGTAGGGGAACATCACACACCGGGGCCTGTCAGGGGGTAGGGGGAAAGGGCAAGGGGAGGGAGAGCATTAGGACAAATATCTAATGCATGCGGGGCTTAAAACCTAGATGACGGATTGATAGGTGCAGTAAACCACTATGGCACATGTATACCTATGTAATAAACCTGCATGTTCTGCACATGTATCCCAGAACTTAAAGTAAAATTAAAAAAAGGAAAAAAGAAAAGGAAAAACTACAAGGTGGTAGACCAGGGGAGGCTGAGAAGAAGAGGGAATGCTATTACATGGGGAAGACCTCTAAGATGATTGAGAGGTTTGAAGGTTTTAGAGAGGATCTAGAAGATAAAAAGATATTAAAGCAAGATAAAATAGTATAGATGAACTACAACAACAACAAAACTAAAAGAATTGCAATTTTTGGCCAGGCACGGTGGCTCATGCCTGTAATCCTAGCACTTTGGGAGCCCGAGGTGGGCAGATCACAAGGTCAGGAGATCGAGAATATCTTGGCCAACACGGTGAAACCCGGTCTCTACTAAAAATACAAAAATTAGTTGGGCAGGGTGGCGTGCACCTGTAATCCCAGCTACTTGAGAGGCTGAG
>NW_012114888.1:2027174-2076077 GCF_000951035.1 Colobus angolensis palliatus | reverse complement strand
TCCCAGCTACTCGGGAGGCTGAGGCAGGAGAATCACTTGAATCAGGGAGGTGGTAGTTGCAGTGAGCCAAGATCGTACCATTGCACTCCAGCCTGGGCTACGAGAGTGAAACTCTGTCTAAAAAAAAAAAAAGATTGCAATTTTTTTAACCTTAGAAGAAATGAACAAATTGTTCATAGTATGGAGGTAAAAATGTCAGCTGTGCTTTCCCTTTCATACAGTCTAGGAATTCCTTCAAAGATCATTTTAGATTTAAAGATATGTTAATAAACACATGTCATAATTTGCAGCCTTCCAGACTTTGGAACACCTGAGTTTGAGGAATGGTTTGCCTTATGAACTTTGCTTTCCCAACATAGGAGTCCCAAACTCACTTTCCCAGCCTTCCTTGAAGTTAGGGTGTAAATATTTGTATTAGACTCAGCCAATGAGGTGCACTCACATGAGTTTAAAAGAGACAAATATGAGGAAACAGACACTGTGGAGTCTCTAAACACTGGAGTCTCTAAACACTGTGGAGCCTCACCAATCTCTAAAGAAAATGATGGCAGAAGCAATGGCTTTCAGGGGCAGTGATGGCAGCAGTTCAGCATCCATTGTCCAGGATCAATGGGACAATTTGTGGTGTCTGTGCCCAGTGGACACAATGGTGGCATCCTTTCTGGACCCATCCTGCAGCATCATTTTGGTATTGTGCCTTCCCACATATCTTTGAGGCTGGGTCTGGTCCTCCAGGAAGTTCTATTGAGACATCTAATAATATATGTTAGATATATTTTCTGCCTAACCAGCCATAGTGAGTTCTGATGTCTGCAACCAAGAACTCTGACTGATGTGAATCCTTTTCTAAAGAGAAGAGCTATGAAACCCTAGATACAAAGGAATCATTAAGAGAGAGCCTTTCTAAAATTATTGCAATGTTACTTAATCCAGAGTCAGAAAAAATAGCACCCTGGGGATATTCTTTGCAACTTGGTAATTTACTGAAAAATTGGGAAATTGAAACACCACAAACGAGTACACTAGGATAAGATAAGCAGAATACTAAACAGTTAATAGCTTCTGTTTATTAGATGAGGGGGAAATCTGCTTTAAAACACAATCACATATAGTCCACTGGGAGTAAGAAGTAGTGAAAGTATAAATGAAACTAAAGTTGTAGAGTGTTGATAATTACTGAATCTGGGTAAGGGATATTCTACTTACTTTAGGTGTTGGAATTTTTTCTTTAAAAAAGTTTAAATAAAAAATCATAAGTTAAGGAATTAACATTAATCGGGAAAAATGTATGCTGCCTTATTTATCTTTAAAATGAGAAAGAGAAGCAAGACTAAGTATTGTTTAGAAATTTGGATATCAGTGTCTGCCAAAGCAATACTGAGAAAAACTTATAAAAACAAAAGATAAGGAGAGACTTATAGTGGATACGACTACTTTCTAGGTCACTTTTTCCCTAGGTTTTTCAGGAATTGCTTATTAATATAGTCTACAAGTATTTTTATTAGTGCCTGCCACATGTTGGCATTGTTCAAAATGCTTGGGATATATCAAGAAATAAAACAAAGATCCTTGCCATTTCCTACATTTTTTTTTCTATAGGTATTACCTAACTTCAATAACAGATTTTATACATACTTCAGTTTACAAGCCTAGTTATCTAATTTTTAAAATTTAAAACTATCTTCTGTTTTCATGGTTTAGGATCACAAGATTTTATAGCTGAAAGGAAGTTTAGATTTCATAAAGTACAACTGCTAATTTTCTTATAATTCACAACAATATTTTGCCTTTGTAAAATCCTTTATAAGTTATGATGCGTCTTCTTGAGACCCAGGGAGGATAAGTGGCTTGCCAGGTTTGTACTACCTGTTAGTAGCTGAACAAAGACCTTCCAGTTTGTGTTTTGGTACCTTTTCTGCTACAGCAAACTTTGCTTGTTTCAATGTAATGGTTGTGGTTGACTGGAAAGATTTTAACCTAAAAATGCTACTATTTATACATCCTAGGTCTGTTCCTCTTGACTCCCTTGCTCCCTGTACCCCTTCTTCTCCCTCTCTCATTGGTTCTAATCCAATCCTACAAATGACTAATATGTGTCTTTCTCTTTGGCACTAACATTCTCACATGCTGCCATTCCTTAACCATTGTTCAGCTAGACTCTCCTGATACAGAACTTTTAATCTTTTTTGATAACATTCTCTCTTCATTACTCTAAATAACTTGTCAGGACATTTTTTCTCATCTTCCAGTTACCTACATGTTTCAGATGGCTTGGTACCCAATAATAAATGAAGAATGGATGCCCCACGGCTGACAAGTGTACTGCTGTATTTAATTACTTCCAGGTTCTCTGCTACTCCTTAGCTTCATAGAGTATGTCCCAATCTCATGCAGCACCAAAGAGCAGTTTTTAAATTCACTGTGTTATATATACTCATGAGTTTCTGTTCATCGTATCACTAGAGTCTAAGGTCCCCCAGAAAATATTTGAGGTTCAAGCCACAACAAAAGTGCTTCCAACTACTAAGTTTTAACAAAATCTGCCTATCAGTTATTGTTTAGCCACTTGATTTCTCTCTGTGGATCTCTCTCTCTCTCTCGTGTGTGTGTGTGTGTGTGTGTGTGTGTGTGTGTGTAAAGTGTCACAGTGTTTAAGTTATCTATGTTTTGTGGAAAACATCATAGTGGCTTAAAATAATTTACAGATGCTTCCTGACGTACCATGGGGCTACATCTAGATAAACCCATTGTAAGTTTAAAATGTACTTTTGACTCATAATATTTTCAACTTATGACGGGTTTATTCAGACTTAGTGCCAAGATGAGTCAAGGAGTCTACTGAATGTGAATGATTTTGCCCCATCTTAAAGTTGAAAAATCATGAGTCAAACCACCATAAGTCAGGGACCGTCTGTATTATAATCTGTCATGGTTCTGTGGGTTGACTGGGCTCAGCTAGGTAGTTCTTGGGTTCTCTCAGGTGGTTGCAGTAGATGGTAGCTGGAGTCATCAGAAGACTCAACTAGGCTGGATGTTCAAGATGGCTTCTTTAGTCACATCTTGTTCAACAGCCTGAAACACCTAGGAGTTTGCCAGGAATTTCTCTCTCCATGCAGTTTCTTCATGTGACATGTGGCTTCCTCAAAACATAGAGGTCTCAGGGTAGTCGGACTTCCTACATAGCAACGGGCTTCTTCCAGAGCAAGTGTTCCAGGAGACCCAGGTGAAAGCTCAAAGACTTCTTTTGACCTCAAAAGGAGGATACTACACAAAGGTGTAAATATTGGGAGGTGCAGTTCATTGGTGGGGAGTGGAGATGAGGGAGAAATCTTTGGTGACTAGCTATCAGATGAAGGAAAGTAGAATCTGCAGCTAAAAATCAAGTTATCTGTTAGTCCACCTGACTGACAGGGCTCTTTTTTTAAAAAAACAAGTACAATTGTCTGTAATACAGCCTTTATTTTTTGGTTACGTGTAGCAGATCCAGAGTTCCTTTTAATTAAACAAAAGATAAAAAGAAAAACTTTGAACTTAAATGACTTGTATCTCTTTAAACTGTATTTAATCTCTTATTTATTAGAGCATATGACGGCTCTGTTGATGGCTGGAGGCAGATCTACAACCATTCTAGGGCTGACCAGCCAAAACAGGTGAGCCCATATTCTGTGATTCACCTTGGTAGAAGTGATTACTACCCAGCTCTAGGCTGGCAGACCACCTGCTCCCTTTCACCTACACAGGCTTCCCCATAGCCTGAAACATACCCTGTATCCTTTCAGAGCTGGTGCATTGAACATGTGTGGAAAGACATCCAAACGTGTTTTTTTTTTTTTCCAACAAGAGAGACATTTTGTGAAGTTTTGGCAGCATGCTGGCTGGCAAAGTAATCTGGCTGGCACACTCCTCCTGCATGGAGTTATGGCACTGCCACCTCTACTCTGGAGAGTTTCGAAATTTCATTTTGCACACTCTGTAAGATGTGAGTCATTCGGCTCGCAAAGGAGGATGAGGAGGAGGCGGCCATCTGCTAGTCATGAGCAGATGACAAATACCCTGCACTGCGAATTTCCATCCTCGTTTCACAATATTTAAGTAAACACATTTTGTAACCATTTTTCCCAGAGTTCCTTAGTGCTTAAGATGGATTTCTTTTTTCAATAAACAATATGTAAAAGCTGCTTTCTCTCCTGCAAACAACTGTGTTAGCAAAGTGACATAAAGGTAACCATCACAAAGTGCTGTCTGTTGAATGACCAGAGCAAAAAGTATACTCATCTAAATTGAATGATTAAACCTCATGCAATTTCAGACCAATGCAGCTAAATTACCAGGTCCATGAGAGGCTGTTCCATCATGCACAGCTCCATGGTGACCTCTACTGTCTGCCTGCAAGAATCCCCAAAATATCTTCCATCAAAAACAAAGTTTCCTAATTGCATCTATTTAACATCTCTTTGTGCTATGTTATGGGAAGGAAGGAAATTGAAGAAAGAAAAGATAGCTGCTCTCCCCTTAAATTATGAGAGGCACATTACATTCATAAAATAACTGGAAACTAATGCAAGATCTAATTTTGTGTTCACTTCAAGCTGTGCAACATGGCTCTATGCAGAATTTATTCATTCCTTCGCCAATTTGATCTGAAGAAGCCAACAACAAAAAAAATAGCCAAATAGAAATAGAAAATTAATATCAGGGAGAAAATTGAATGCATATGTGCAAACCAAAAAGGTCAAAGGAGCTTCAAATATGGCTCTGGGCATCCTAAAAGGCAGACGAAGAAGAAGAAAAAAAAAGTAGGATGTGTTGCCTAGACCTTGCTATCATGAAGAAGAAAGACTATCATTCCTTAAGTAGATATTTTTTCTTAGTATTAAATTTTGAATGAAATTCCCATGAGATATTTTGTGCCACATTCCAGGTGGCACAAGGGCTATTGCTCCGTAGAATTTGTACTGCTGCTGTAGAACTAGTAGGACTGTTTCTTTTAACTTTGATGAGAAAAAAGTGTATACCATTGAGGAAGGAAATAAAATACATCCCTGCCGACAACCAGAGAGAGTGAGAAATGGTCCTGCTGGCAGCCAGACCGTGATGTTCTCAACTAACATAAACAGTGCTGGGACAAGACCATTCCATGATCACATTTGGAACAAGATAAAGATAAAGTTACCCAGTTATCACAAAAATAACTAAACATTCTCCTTCTCTGAATAACATGAGTGACTGCTGTTCCTTTACCTGTGACAGCTCCAGCCTTATTTGTTCTGTATAAAAACTATTGAGATGCCCAAACACAAAATTGCCCCTGCTTCTTGAGAGCGCCCAATCCATAATTGGTCCCTGCTTCCTAATTCCTCCTGAGAATCTCTTGGAGCAAGCCTAATCTCAATGAGGGGCCCCTACCTGCTCCCTCTTTCCAAGGGCCTTAAGATGCCTCTATATTCTCTCTTTTGTGGCAACTAGCTCAGCAAACCTAATGTTTCTTAATACAATGTGTTTCTAGATGTCTTTGGTTGCTGGTCTTTCATAGCATCAAGCACCACACAGTGAAGGCGATTCTGAAAGGGGTTACATTAATATGGACCATTCAGTGTGTCTATTCTCTGACTCATTCCAGGACAGAGTACAATGTGCTTATTGGAAGAAAGAAATGGCTTTTCCCTTAGACAAGCTTCCCTAAATGTTCCTTTGTTTGTCCAGGCTTTCAATATGAGATCACTTACAGATAGTTGAAGATTTTACTGTCTTATGGAGGTCTAGGGGCATGAGCCGGTACTCTGTTCCTGGTTGAAAGCAGATCCATGTGATTTGGATAATCCATAATGAATACCTGACCAATACAAATATTGTTTTCACCGTAGAAGACACTGTAATTTTTAGTTTCTGGTCCAGATCCTTTTATTCCTTATATTTTTTTCTATGAACTCCTCTCCCAGCTTAAGTGTCCTTTGGCTCCTAACAGCCCACACCAAACCTGGAGCCATTCCTCAGATACAGAGAGCTGGAAATGCCTGGGAGTTTACATTCACCACCACCCCTTACCTTCAGGCCTTTGTCCAGTAACTGACTAGAATAGGAAAGCCAACACTCTCCAGGTTGAGTTAATTGAGTGTATAATGTACCCTCTTGAGCTCTCCTGCAGGATCAAGCTGAAGCTGAGACTTGCTTAGCTTCTTTCTCACCCCTGTCTTACTTTCCCCACTGCCTGGCTGATCTCCCCTGAGGGCACGTTCTTAATAAATCATTGGCACAGAATTATCACTGCAGGCTCTACTTCTGCAGAACACAACCTGTGATGCTCATCTAGCCCTCACTGTATCCCTACAAAGTAGAAATCATATCGTAATCTTTCAGATGAAGACAAAGGCTCAGAGAGGTTGAAAGACCAGCCCAAGGTCACACAGTTGGTAAACAGTGGACTAGAACTAAAATCCTCACCTAGTGCCCCCATTTTTTACTATGCTACATTGCCTGTCCTTTGGGGCCTTGCATCTGGCCTTATCTTCTGTCTGTGGGCACTCAGAGGGAAGGTTATGATGCCTGGGGAAGAAAGCAAGGACCCAAATGTCCTCTGCCAAGCATCTGATGCATAATTGAATGTTCATGCTGCCATCTGGGGCATGGTTTTCCTGTCCGCAGCATTCAGGCAAGGATTTATTGCCACTCCGTTCTCCCTGATCACTGAACAGATTGCCCCTTGTTGCTTGTGGCAGGTAACTCCCCCTCTTCCAATCTACTGCCCCTCTCAGACTTCCTGAGACAAACATAAAAGTCATGGCCTCAGAAGAATGCTTGATTTCTGTCCAGTCTGTCACACCAAAGTGTCATTGTTAAGTCCTGGGTGGCTCTTCCCACCAATCACCCCAGAAAAATGGGGTAATCCCCATGCACAGTGACATTCATTATGAGGCTACCTTTTCAAATTAAGGTTGGCATTTGAAACGAATACTACTTACTACTCCCGAACCACTCACTGCTGAGGTAACTCTCCATCATAAACTTCCTCTCATCTCCACAGACAGTGCTTAAGGGAAGGGTGAGGGAACTTCAGCATCTGCCTCTCACATTCCATTGTCAGCCTCACTCAGGAGGGCTAATCATTGGTGAAGCTGAGAGGTGAGAGGCAGGAAGGTTCACAGAATCTCAAGACTGGGGGGAACTTTAACCGCAGCTGAATTATATTGTGATGCAGAAGCAGACATCCTTTCAGCAGCAGACTAACCATGCAGAGTTGCTGCATGGGCTATGACCGAGCACCTTCACAGGCAATGAAGCCTGCTAGTAAGCTACACAGAGAGATTGTTCACTACCTGTGCCGAGTCCCCGTCACTGACCATGGGGTGAAGTCTGAAGAAACTGAAAGGAAACAACGTACAGTCAGGGAGATCAGGGAGAATGGAGTGGCGCACACTGGACAGAATGGGTTGAAAACCGTAAATGAAGGTGGGATGCCTTTCACTTCCCTGATCCTTAATCTTAACCATCACATTTTTTTTTTTCTACAAGAGTTTCCTTAAAATTTTAGTAGTACCTGGATTCACTTCACTTGTTTAGCTTTATTACTTAAAGACAGCTCACATACGAATAATCTTTTGTTTTCCTAGTGAGTACCTGGGTTTTTAAATTTTGTTTTGTTTTTTGGTTTTTGTTTTTTGTTTTTTCTTTGCTTTAAGTTCTGGGATACATGTGCAGAATGTACAGGTGTGTTACATAGGTATACGTGTGCCATGGTGGTTTGCTGCACCCATCAACCCGTCATCTAGGTTTTAAGCCCCGATGCATTAGGTATTTGTCCTAATGCTCTCCCTCCCCTTGGCCCCCACCCTCCGACAAGCCCCAGTGTGTGAAGTTCCCCTCCCTGTGTCCATGTGTTCTCATTGTTCAACTCCCACTTATGAATGAGAACATCCAACCACCACATTGTACTACCTCTCTAGAGTTTTCATCAAAAAAGCTTATGTCTTTATTTACATAGGAATTCAGAGTTGGTTCTATGGGTGGGCAGAAGAGTAAGTATTCTGGGTAGAATAATTTGAAAGGCATTGGGGTCTATACCAGTGCCTGAAATTCCATCATTAGCTTCAATTTTTCAGGTTAAGGTTTTGCTTCCAGAAAGCTCTGACTAACATGACGAAGGTGACATTCAAATCCATGATAATTGACACCACAAAGCCCTATGAGAATTTGCTTCCCAGGTTAGAAAACACAAAGCCAAATCCAGAGAACAGTAGTCATTCAAGTGTGGGGATATAAGATTTGTATTTTGAGGAGGACTCTGGTCAGAAAGCAGGGGATGGGGGCAGCATAAGGGACCAAGGGCTAGCTGGACAGCACAGAGTGAGAGCAATGCAGCAGACTTTCCATGTGCTGGGACCCTTATAGCAAGCATCTCCTCTCCAGGCAGCAACTATCCAGCCATGGAACTTAAGAAAATGTCCTATGGCCAAAGAGATGAAACCTGATCTGGACCCATAAGCAAGGGAACCCCAATTGCCCTCCTAGAAGCAAAAGGCATATCCCCAAAACCCAAACCTCTCTTTCCTCCCAGAGTCCTTTGTTGGATCTCAAGGCAGATCTCCGTGCAGCACAAGGCCAAGTCCAGCCCCTCCAGTCACTCTCCAACTAGGCCTCTCCAATCCATCAGCCCTCATATCTCTTCTACTTAGTGCTGAAAGTAAAATGCCGAGCTCTGGATTTAGTCCAAACTTACTGCCTAAAATATTAGATGTGAGGTTCTTGATTTGGGCTCAGCATTGACATAAAAAACAACATTCATGATAAAGCAGTCTGTAGTCCTGTTACCTTTACCATTCCCTGAAAATCCCACATAGGAAATGATCTGGCTCTTGGCCCTGGAAAGCAGGCTTTAGTGAGTCCCTAAAGCCATAAATGTGAAATGGAGCGAAAAGGGGAGAAGGAGGGAGCAGAGTCTATAGAGGGTTACTTCTTCATCATCTTCCAAAGAAACACATGGAGAAAATAGGTCTCTGCTTATGTGGACAGCAAGAGATTCAAGAATTTAGGTCAGGCGACACCAAATTAGGGAGCCCAAGGGTGTGTCTGTGTGTGGGTAGCAGGGTAGGTACGGGTGTGCATATGTTGGAAAGAGCTCTGGAATATTAGCCAAAAACCTACCATGACTGGCTATATAGGTTTGATCTAGTCATTTCATCTGTCTGGCCTCAGTTTCCACATCGTTTACAAGGGGACAATATCTGCTCCATCAACTTCAAAATTAAACGGAATAACTCACCTGCAAGCTTAAAACATACTGGCATTTCCACAAATAAACGTAAGGCAATATCACCAGGAAATCTCTGAAAATAATTGGCTGACTGACTAGACGAAAAGAAGCTCTGAAAAATGAAAATCAATTTAATTCAGTTGAAACAGGTAGTAACATGAACAAGTATTTACTGAGCACTTACTGTGTGTCAGGCATTTTACTAAGTGCTGTGCAAACATTACCTTATTTAACATGCACAACAAACCAATGAGGTAAACACCATTATCACTTCCATGTTACAGATTAAGGAACTGGTGCATCGAGAGATTAAGTAACTTGTCTAATATCTCACAGCTAATGAGTAGGAGAATCAGTATTTGAACCGAGGCTTCCAGAGCTGGAACTGTGCTAAACTGTTTCTTCACAGGTGCTTAAGCCATCTGCAAGTATTATAGGAGTGGAGCGCTAGCTAATAATAATAATAACAACAATTATTATTTTACGTGGTATATTTAGTGCTAGCCACTTCCTTCATTTTCTCATTGGCATGCTAGCAAAAGAGGTAAGGTAGCAAAGTACATTATGCTGGAGGATTTGTATCTGACTCTGCCACTTACTGAGCGTGTGACCTTAAGCAAGTTAGCTAACCTGTGTCTTCATTTCCTGATCTGTAAAATGAAGATAATATTAGTACTACTTCATATAGTTGTGATGAATTTGATGAGTTATTATTTATAAAGCCCTTAGGATAATGCCTAGGATATAGTCAATCCTATGTGTGTTCATTAAGTACATAAACAAATGCTGAATACATAATTGATAATTATGGATATGGTAAACTTATATTCATGCTTTGCTTTGTATGTTCTCTAAGAAGAAAGAGTGTGTATGGAGCTGATTACAGCCAGCTCTGTAGTTCATAGCTTGGCTAGAAGCTAGATGCTCAGCTTCACAATCCCCTCGCCTTTTCCCTCCCCACAGACTGTGCTGTGGCTGCTGCTCCTTTGTCCCCTCCAGGGCTCTGTACCAGAAACCGCTGCCCTCCTCTCTCTCGTCTATTCTCCAAACTATGTAAATCCAGCCACTGTCAGCTCAACCTTCACCTGGGGGCTGCCTGTCCCTTGCCAGCATCCACCTCTGCTCTGAATCGGGAGAGCCCACGACAGGCTGAAGAGGCAGCAGAGTATGTTGGAAATGACTGGGGCGGTGTCTTCAATCAGCTAGGTTTTAGAAAAGGGTAAAAGAAAATAAATCACAAAAGATGCTACTTCCATCGATCTGGCATGAGGGCTAGGGAGACAGTGGTCAGGGAGATGCGGAGAAACAAAGGAAGACAGGAGACATCACCGAAGCCATAAGGGACCAGAGGAAAATCACTCCCAAATGTTTCCCCAACCCCCTCCTGAACATACACATGCATCAGTCCTTCATATAGAGGTCTGTGTTGAGTCTCCAAATCCCCCACCTGAAAATGAAGGGAACACCCAGGTTTCTCTGGAGAATCATCAGCTGAGGCCATGTCTACACTCAGGGCTTGCCAAGAATATTCCCACAAAGTACAGCTCTCAAAAACCTCTTCCAGTATATGTTCCCCAACATATCCATTGAAGAGGTAATAAAAGGGAAAGTGAAGACTCTGACAAAATATTCATTAAAAGAAAATTTTACCTGCAGGTGCGTGAACACCTGATACACACCCCATCACCACCAAAACTCAATTGACAGCCCAGATGTGAACCTTTAAAAGATGCTCCCCAACTGCTCACTCTCACTGTTGCTCCCACAGATGAGCTCTGGTGAATTTAACTTTCATCTTTCTACTTGAGACTCCCTTCTAGAGCTTTGTACTCCACCACTGAGAAGGGGCCTTCCTGCTTCCCAAGGACTGCCCTCCACCTGGAACTGCTTTCCCTTAATTGTTCCTGCCCCAGAACTTTCCATCATACCCAGTTTCAGTGAGGTGCGCCAGTCTAGCCCACTAGGATCCATCCCACTGGGCCCTCAGCCAGGTTCTTTCTGCTCCATAAGATGATGACTAATTACCAAATGAAACAATCTAGGGAAAATCTGATACAGTCTATTGAGTTCCCCTTCCAGAGGCCCTGTATTTTCAATGGAGCCTCTGGAAACTCCAGCATTTCATCTCAAGGGATATCTCAAGGGATAACTGGGATGGACTTCTGCTATGCATGTCATGTCGCTGGAGTTCAAGTTTCTGGCCCTGTTCACTCACAGGCCCAACTTTGTATCTTGTGTGATTTGTTTCCTTTTGATTTCTCTTAAGGCTGGGCTCACGGAAGGTATCTTCCATCCTGATGTTCTACGGTATACTGAACAGCAGAATTTGGTTTGTTCATTGTTTGTCTTTCACATAAAGATAGACGGTGCATTTCATATAGTCAGAGAACGAACTGCATACTCTTTTATATTCCACTATTTTAGTTGGTGGTAATAGAAGGGGTTCTTTTCTTCCTTCTCAGTGTTGAATCTTATCTTGATCACTAACCAACTATGTGACTTCACTTCCACAAACTTCAGTTTCCTCATCTGTTAAGTGGAAATTTAAAATGGCCATATTATTGGATGAGAGAAGATTAAATAGATGCCTGCTACACAGTAGGTGCTTAATAAATAGTTGTCATATCCTGAGCCTTTAATGTCATGCCTGGCTCTTGTTGATATTCCATAATGCTTGATACATAAGGAATGCAGTGTTGGTGATGAAGATTTGTCTGATACTCACCAAAGTCATGGGCAGTATGCCAGCCTGCTTCTCACAAATAAAGTGTCTACACTGCCCTCAAGAACATGGATACTGGCCGGGTGCAGTGGCTCACGCCTGTAATCTCAGCACTTTGGGAGGCCGAGGCGGGTGAATCATGAGGTCAGGAGATCAAGACCATCCTGGCTAACATGGTGAAACCCTGTCTCTACTAAAAATACTAAATATTAGCCGGGCGTGGTGGCAAGCGCCTGTAGTCCCAGCTACTCAGGAGGCTGAGGCAGGAGAGTGGCATGAACCGGGAAGGCAGAGCTTGCAGTGAGCCGAGATCACGCCACTGCACTCCCACCTGGGTGACACAGTGAGACTCCATCTCAAAAAAAAAAAAAAAAAAAAGAACCTGGATACTGTTCTATTCTCTAATGAGGGCATTGTCCAGAGCCAGAGATAGGAACTAGAGTATTTCTCTGCCCTGATTTCCAGGAAAGGTGAACAACAACAGGGTTAATTATCTGGAGCTAAAGAGATCTTTAGGATTTACAGGCAGAAGGTTCATCTTGAAAAGACCTATTTCCATAATAGATTTTGCTTTATAAATGTTTTTTCAAAGGTTGCCATTTGACGGAAAGGCTTTCAGCTTTCTTCTTCTTTTTTTTTTTTTTTTTAGGCTTGTGACCTCTCACCTACTTTGAATGATTCACTCAGTCTATTCACCGCCCAGGAATGTTGGCTTTGGCAAAGAACCACAAGTCTCTTAAAATAAACACAACTGGGCTTTCATCTCATAGCGATTGCTGCTGGCTGCATATTTCACACACTGTATGGCAGGATATGTTAAATTAAAATCATAATCTCCCCAGTGAAATTCAGGGCCTGGTTAAGCCACTCGAGAATTACTCATGCATTAACTTCCAATGAAGAATATGAGTAAGATCTTCAGCCGTTAACTCTCCCAGGTAGTGGTCTCATCCTCTCCCAAGTATCCTAACCCACAGTAAATTAAACCCATCCAGAAGAATGTCATTTGGAAAGGAAGAAGTCAATGCCAATGCTCTTTTAAATATGTAGGTCCTGGAGAGGTGAGCTTGAACGACCTTGTCAGTTCTCTCAATCACATCTCAAAGTTTAAGTTAAATCTTGCTAAATCAATATACCCAATCCATATGGATTAACAATATGCTCAACATTGTGTTAAATGTTTTGAGTAGTTCAAAGAATATATGACACTGAGCCTCTAGGAGCTTAAAGTCTTCCAGGTGATGAACAAGATTAACACATCAAGAAAATAATAACAGAGGCCAGGTACAGTCTAGTGGTAAAGTGGAGAAAGAAAGGGCTTTTCTCAAGTGAGGTTCAGGGCCTGACTTCTCTCAACTGTGACTGCAGAGTAAACCTTTGGGCTTACATAGTATCTCAGTCTTAACTTATAAAATGGGGGATATTATACTAAGTGGATTGACCTCACAAAGTAGTTGTAATGTTTAAATAAAGTAGAGAAGACAAAATTGCAACATACAATACTACTTATTATAGCCTGTGAAAAAACAAGTGGAACAACTTAAGAAATAAGTCTAAGAAGGTTATTTGTCTTCTGGGATTGCCTTTAAATGGTAGTGAACAGATAAGCCACAGGGCTGTAAACTTCTTGAGGATCAAGGTCTTTCCTTTTTTACTTTAAATGTTGTTCATACCCTGTTTAGTGTCAGGCACATAGTAAGTGCCTAATATATTTTTGTTAAGTGAATGAATAAATGAATTCTGAAGTGCAGTTAAATTAAATTTGCGTATATCACAGTAACACAAGAGTCCCTCCTTTGGGGCTTCCCAGAGTTTTCTCCTCATCTGTATTACCTGAAGAATTTAAGAGAAGTAAAATCCTAATGCTTTAGAAGAGCCTTTGCCCTGTGGATTTTCTTGAGTGATTGCTAACACCATATCCCTGGACACCACGGAAATGAGCTTTTCTGGGCCCATCCAAAACAGAGCCACAGAAAAGTGTTTGTAAGGCCCCCCTGCCCCAAATCCATAATGGGAAGATATTATGAAGAGCCTTTTGTGCTTCAGTTTAGCACCGTGGCTAAAACAAGACTGAAAATGCACTAAGCTATGAGTGGCTGAATATATACACCCCACTGTATAAAGACAAAATGAAAGAACAATATCTGTCTACAAAGAGGCTCATCACCCAGTTCATGGGCACATGTCCCCAGAAGTCATAGAGAGAGGAGCATTTGCCCATCATGCATGAGATTCACTACGTTGTTTCAGAAAACAACAACAACAAAATACTTGCAGTATTAAAACTGCTATTTTTCCTTCTCCTAAATGAAATCTTCATGAAATGTGGTATTTCCTCTGAACCGTGACAAAAGGAAACAGATATACACCCTGTAGGAAATGACAGACTTTGGAGAAACAGGAAAACATAAAGTACCTTAGAATGGAATGATTTTCCGATAAGGAAGCATTACCTTCATCAAATGAAACACAAAGCAGCAAGTCTTTTCCCCAGCAACAGGCAAGCTAAAATGTAGGCACCCCCTGGGGTGACATTGTGTTATGATGATCTTGCCCTATGGGAGAGCTCACAGCACAAGCAGGCACTTGTGAATCATACTGTGGTGGGAACAGAGGTTCAGAGAAACATGTTTATCTTCCCCGCTTTCCTACTTGCGTGCATCTTGCACCTGTCTCTGTACATATGGGGTTGATTCTGCTCTTGTTTATTGGGTTTGGGGACTTAACATCCCTGTGTGCGTATTTTTGTCTTTCCCATTTCTGCAATGAGGTTGTAAGATCAAGAATTTTGTTCTTCATTCTCTAAATTTCTATAGTACTGTTCTACATCTAGTACTATCAGTGAAAGTACTGTAAGATAGAGGAATCATCTTATCAGTTTGGATCCCAATAGAAAACAGAGTTCAACTCAGAAAGTTCAAATGAAGAAACTTAAATAAAGAGACCACAACTGGGTTATGAGAATAAATAAGAGGTGTTGAGGCACACAGAGACTAGCACAGCAGGAAGCCTTTACCATCCAAAAGCCTGAGGAGAACACAAAAAGCAGAGCCCCTTGTAAGCTGTCACATAGAGAAGGGAGGGGTTTGCACAATGGTGCTATTGTCATAGAAGATCTCAGCTGCTGTCTGAGAAGGAAGGGGTGGGAAGAAATACTTCTACCTGTTTTCCTTTTGTCCTATCTCATGTCTGTGCCTGTTGATTGAGCTCAACTAAAGGCGTGGTGGTAAGGAAGTCTGGTGATGCAGTCCATGGAGATCCTCCTCCAAAATCACAGAGCAGGACAGAGAAAGGCAGAGAATGGTATGGGACAGGAAAGGAGAAGAGGAGTGGTAACAGAGAATAACCCTCAGACCAGGGAAGAAAGACATCAGCACTTAGCCATGCCCATAACAGTGTCCTGAGTATAGTAGGGCTCAAGAACTATTTATTCTATGGCAGTCCTCAAAGATAAGCAAGACAATATAGAAGGTTGATAGAACACTGCCATCTGTGTGCTCTTTGCTGTTGCTTTTAATTTTCTGTGCTAGTAGTTTTCCTAACACTTGTTACCTTATCTAGAACTGTTCTTTGATATTTATCCTGATTCTCCCCATCACCCCCCCACCCACCACCACCACCACCACTGAGACTAAACACAGGCAGTGAGACTGTAAACAGGCCGGTTAACCTTCTGGACCCAAGTTCTGTCTCTAACAATGTGGAGTGTGGACCAGATGCCTGCAGCTTTCTTTCAATCATAAAACGAAACGTAAATAATTAATATCAGTCTTTGCTCCTAACATTGTTAGAGGGGGAAAAAGGGAAAAAAATGGGAAGGGAGAGATGAAAATAAATTATGCAGAAAGAGAAGGAAGAATAAGCAAGGATAGCTGAAGTAATTGCTGTTGTTTGGAAACTGTAGATTTTTATGGACTTTTAAATCCATGATTATACTTAGGGAAACTCTTCAGGGTGTGTATATAAGTGGTTGGGATGAGGGAGTGCTCAGTAAGCAAATCCAAGCCATTAAATTTCAACTCTGCTTTTCGCAAGAATCCAAAACTTTCCCCAAACAGTTAAACTTTCAAAATGGCAAGAGATCAGTTACGGTTTACTGAAGACTTTGTATTCATTACCGATCACATCAGCCATTGGCCAAAGAAGCATGGTAGCCTTTACATTTCTGAGCATCTGGAGATATTTATTTTACAGCTAATAAAGTGAAAGAGAACCACTCCAGCAATTCCTCTCTAGGAGTCAAAAATAGAACAATTGGAGAAAGGGAATTTAAGTATAATTATCTTAAATTCCTTTAAATCACTCCACTATTTGCAGAACATCTTGAAGACACATCTAAGCTTGTTTGTATAACATTGCTAGAATATTACTGTTCTCTTCTATGAGTCCGTGAGTTGTTTTTTTTTTTTTTTTTTTTTAACATCCTACTACCAGGGAAGTTTGCTGGGCATTCATAAGAAGTCATCGTGTATTTTCACTGTACTTGTCTTCCCTAACTCCCAATAGATTATGTTAGGGTACACCTACTAAGAGCCTCCAGAGTATCTGATACTTACCCAATCATAGCATTCCTCTCACTGTATGACAATATTTTGCCCAGATAGTTGACATCTCCATCACATTGTGGGCTCCCTGAGGGTAGGACTGTAGCTGTCTTGCTCACCATTGTGCATAATGCCTGGAACATAGCATAAATGCTGAAATATTTTTTGAATAAGTGGAATACATGAATACTTTTGCCCTCTTTCCCCAAGTATAAGTCCTCTTGAGGTTAGGAATCCTGCTACTCAAAACAGGTTCCCTTTTCTCAACTCAAGTCACCAGTTCAAACCTATCAATAAAAAATGAATGTTTTTTGTATGATTAACACAGAGGTGCCCACATATCTGCGTACTTGTTCCACTAATATTTATGGAACACCTAATACGTGCAAGGCTTATGCTAGGCACTGGAAATAAGAGCGAGCAAAACCAGATAAGATGTTTGCTCTCATGGAGTATGTATAGAATTTTATGGGAGACAGTTATTAACCAGATAATCACACAAATAAACAAAATATTATAATCAGAAATTCAAATTAAACTATCAAACTGGCAAGTTTTAGGCAGCTAGATAACGCCAAGTGTTGGTATAGATGTGAGGATCCAGGAATTCTTATGTTCTGCTGGTGGGAGTGTAAACTGGTACAGCTATTCTGGAGACACCTAGAATTATATAGTCAAAGTTACTGTTACTGATGCCCTATAGTCCAGAAATTCTCAAATAACTTATTGTATGGGGCCATAAGGATATGAGTAGATGAGCAGATTTATATTCATTGTAAATAACTTGTGGTAGTGAAGAATTTGAAGCAAACTAACCTCTAACTAGAAGAGAGGATAGGTAAATGTAGTAGATGCACCCCATGGAGATGCCCCAGTAATTGGAAACAAATGACTATATCAGAGGTGAGTAAACTATGGCCCATGGGCCAAATGTAGCCCACCTCTTGGTTTTGTCTTTTTGCTTATAAATTATTTATAAATAAAGTTCTATTAGAAAATGGCTATGTCTGTTTCTTTAGGTATTGTCTATGGCTGTTTTCACACTACAACAGCAGAGCTGGGTTGCAACAGAGACCACGTGACCTGCAAAGCCAAAAATGATTACTATGTGATCCCTTACAAAAAACAATGTTTGCTGATCTCTGGACTAGATACACAAGGAGAAACATGGACAGATCTTTAAAACAGTGCTGAGTTTTTTAAAAAGTAAAAAAATTGAATGATATATATCACCAGTTCTCAAACTTGACTGTGCATTGAGATCACCTGAGGTAATTTAAAAACTATAATGCCTGGGTCCCATCATAGAGTCTGATTTTTTGGTATGAGCTGCAAGTGAGATATTAGATTAAAGCTACACAGGTGATTCCAATGTGCAGCGATGTTTGAGAACCCCTCAGATGTGTGTGTGTTGTGGGTGTGTATGTGTGTAAACACGTATGATACAATATTTTCTTGACCGCACAGAAAACTTGAACACAAAACATTAACACAAATTTTGGGAGAACACTTAATGAGCCAAAAGATATATATTAAACATATTGGAATGATTTCATATGGAAGGGAAGAATGGAAATGTCATATGAGTAATTATACATACATACATACATGAATAACTACCAGAGAGGGGCTTTGCATAAACCAATGACATTAACATGCAATGAGCTGAGAAATATGATTAACTCAGCTCTTCCTCTGAAGTCCTAAAGAAATGTTAACCATTGCATCTGTTACATGACACATATTTAAATATGTACTGGATATCTCCTCTTGGGTGTCTCAAAGACAAGTTTTATTTAATTAGTCCAAAATTGACCCCAATGTATTTCCCCTCAAGTCTGTACCTAAAGAAGCACTTCTGGAATGGTAAAGTAAAGACTTTAAAAATCTGATCCTCCATAAAAGCAATGAGAAAACTGGCAAAAAATGTCAAAACCATTTCTTTCAGAACTCTGGAAATTAACCCAAGGCTTTCAACAATTTGAGAATTGTTGATTTAAGAAAAGTGACTGGGAGTAAGGTGGTGGAGTAGAAGGTTCCACTAATCATTCCCCTTGCAATGACACCAATTTAACAATTGTCTACCAAAAAAAAGAAAAAAAAAAAGCTGGAGGCATCACACTACCCAACTTCAAACTATACTACAGGGCTACAGTTACAAAAACAGCATGGTACTGGTACAAGGACAGCCATAGAGACCAATGGAACAAAATAGAGAACCCAGAAATTAGACTGCACCCCTACAACTATATGATCTTTGACAAACCTGACAAAAACAAGCAATGGGGAAAGGATTCTCTATTCAATAAATGGTGCTGGGATAACTGGCTAGCCATATGAACAAGATTAAAACTGTACCCCTTTTTAATATAATATGCAAAAATTAACTCAAGATGGATTAAACACTTAAATGTAAAACCCAAAATTATCAAAACTCTGGAAGATAACCTAGGCAATACCATTCAGGACATAGGCACAGGCAAAGATTTCATGATGAAGACACCAAAAGCAATTGCAACAAAAGCTAAAATTGACAAATGGTATCTAATTAAACTAAAGAGCTTCTGCACAGCAAAACAAACTATCAACAAAGTAAACAGACAACCTACAGAATGGGAGAGATTTTTTGCAAACTATGCATCTGAACTAAGGTCTAATATCTAGCGTCTATAAGAAACTTAAACAAATTTACAGGGAAAAAAAAAACCCATTAAAAAGTGGGCAAGTGACATGAACAGAGACTTTTCAAAAGAAGACATACATGCGGCCTATAGTCACATGGGAAAAAGCTCAACATCACTGATCATTAGAGAAATGCAAATCAAAATTACAATGAGATACCATCTAACACTAGTCAGAATGGATATTACAAAAAAGTCAAAAAATAACAGATGCTGGTGAGGTTGCAGAGAAAAAGGAATGCTTATACACTGTTGGTGGGAATGTAAATTAGTTCAACCATTGTGGAAGACAGTGTGGAGATTCCTCAAAGACCTAAAGATAGAAATACCAGTCAACCCAGCAATCCCATTACTGGGTATATACCCAAAGGAATATAAATCATTCCATTATAAAGACACATGCACACATAGGTTCATTGCAGCACTATTCACAATAACAAAGACATGGAATCAACCCAAGTGGTCATCATGATAGACTGGATAAAGAAAATGTGGTAGATGTACACCATGGAATACATCAGTCATATAAAAGAATAAAAGAATGAGATGATGTCCTTTCCAGGGACATGGATAGCAATCATCCTTAGCAAACTAACACAGGATCAGAAAACCAAATACTACATGTTCTCACTTTTAAGTGGGAGCTAAATGATGAGAACACACAGGAACAAAGAAAGGAACAACACACACTGGAGTTGATTGTAGGGTGGAGAGTGGGAGGAGGGAGAGTATCAGGAAAAATACCTAATAGATACAAAGCTTAATACCTGGGTGATGAAATAATCTGGACAACAAACCCCCATGACACACATTTACCTATGTAACAAACCTGCACATGTACCCCTGAACTTAAAATAAAAGTTAAAAAAACACACGGTATTCCATAAATGTGAACAATTAGTATCAATTAAAAACAAAACAAAACGAAACAAAAATTGTTAGAAAAAAAAAAAAACTACAGAGAAAACACCCCCATAAGAACCAAAAATCAGGTGAGCCTTCATAGTACCTGGTTTTAACTATGAATCGCCAATGCCACCCCTCCCTCACCACCCCGTTTCACCCCAGCAGCAGCAATGTTGTACAGAGAGCACTTAGCACTCCCTAAGTACTAAGCAAAGGGGACTTTGTCTTTCATGTTAGGTACCAGCTTGGCCACAGTTGGGCAGAGCACTGAGTAAGATCTTGGAGTCTTCGATTCCAGGATTTGACCCTTGGATGGCATCTCTGGCTCTGCCATGGGCCAGAAGAGTGCCTACTGCCCTGAATGGTGAGTTCCAGGACAGGCAGCATTTACCACAGTCTGACTTAAGAGCCCTTGGGTCTCAAGGGAAAATTGGCAGTAGTCTTGCAGAACTCCCCATGGTCTACAGTGGCTGTGGATACAAGGTGAGGCTACTCTGCCTTTGGAAAGGGGAAGGAAGAGTGGCAAGGACTGTGTCTTGTGGTTTGAGTGCCAGCTCAGCCACAGTATAATAGAACACCAGATTGAATTTTAAGGTTTTTGACTCTAGTCCCTGACTCCCTGACAACACTTCTGGACCCACCCAGGGCTAGGGAAAACTTGCCAATCTGAAGGGAAGGACACTGGCCTGGCTGGCTTTACCACCTGCTGATTGTGGAGCCCCAGGGCCCTGAGAAAACATAAGAAGTAGCCAGGCAGTGGTTACCGTAAGCCTTGGGTGAGATCCAGTGCTCTGCTGCACAGTCATAATGGTGGTGGCCACAGAGGTGCATGTGTCACAACACCTCCAGCTCTAGGTGGATCAGAACAGAGAGACTCCATTTTGGAGGGAGAAAGTAATGAAAGAGAACAAGAACTTCCACCTGGTAATCCAGAGAATTCTCCCAGATCCTGTCCAGGACCATCAAGATGGTACCTCTACAAGTCTGCAACAACCATAGCCTTATGGGGCTAGGGGAGCCCCTAAAGCAGATACGGCTTAGACAAAGATATCAATAACCAAATACAAGAAAGTTATAGAACATCAAGCAGATTTAACCCAAAGAAAACTACCTCATGGCATTAAATAATCAAACCCAAAGGTCAAAAATAAAGAAAAGATCCTAAAAGCTGCAAGACAAAAGAAACAAATAACATACAATGGAGCTCTCTAATACGTTTGACAGGAGACTTTTCAGTGGAAACCTTACAATCCAGGAGAGAGTGGCATGACATATTTAAAGTGCTGAAGGAAAAAACCTTCTACCTTACAATAGTATATCTGGTGAAAAGATCTTTCAAACATGAAGAAGAAATAAAGACTTTCCCAGACAAAGAAAAGCTAAGGTATTTCCTAAACACCAGACCACTCCTACAAGAAATGTTAAAGAAAGTACTTCAGTCAGAAAGAAAATGATGTTAATTAGCAATAAGTAATCACCTGAAGGTACAAAACTCACTGGTAGTAGTAAATACACAGAGTGCAGATTATTACAGCATAGTAACTGTTGTTATAAACCACTCTTATCCTAAGTAGAAAGACTAAGCAATGCATCAATCAAAAAAGATAACTATAAAAACTTTTCAAGACATAGACTGTACGATAAGACATAAATAGAAAAAACCAAAAACTTAAAAAGCAGGGGGATGGGGTTAAAGCATAGAGTTTTTATTATTTTCTTTTAGCTTCTTTGTTTAAGCAAACAGTGTTAAGTTTTTGTCAGGTTAAGTAATGGGTTAAAGATAGTATTTGCAAGCCTCCTGGTAACCTCAAACCAGAAAACATACAATGAATACACAAAAAGTAAAAAGCAAGAAAATAAATCATATCACCAGAGAAAATCATCTTTACTAAAGAAAGAAAGAAAGAAAGAAAGAAAGAAAGAAAGAAAGAAAGAAAGAAAGAAAGAAAAGAAAAGAAAAGAAAGAGAGGATGGCAAAACAATCAGAAAACAAATAGCAAAAGGGCTAGAGTAAGTCCTTACTTACCAATAATAATATTGAATGTAAATGAACTAAACTCTACAATCAAAAGACAAAGAATGGCTGAATGGATGAAAAAACAAGATCCATTGATCTGTTGCTCACAAGAAACAGACTTCACCTATAAAGACACACACAGACTTAAAATAAAGGGAGGAAAAAGATATGCCATACAAATGGAAACCAAACAAGAGCAGAAGCAGCTATGCTTATATCAGACAAAATAGATTTCAAGATAAAAACTATAAGAAGAGACTAAGAAGGTCACCATATAATAATAAAGGGATCAATTCAACAAGAGGAGATAATGACTATAAATATATATGCACCCAACACATGAGCACCACAGATATATAAAGAAAATATCATTAGAGCTAAAGAGATAGATAGGCCCCAATACGATAACAGCTGGAGACTTCAACACCCCACTTTCAGCATTGGACAGATTTTCCAGACAGAAAATCAACAAAGAAACATACTTAATATGCACTATAGATCAAATGAATCTAATAGATATTTAGAGAACATTTCATCCAATGGTCACAGAATACACATCCTTTTCCTCAGCACATGGATCATTATCAAAGATGGACTATATGTTAGGTCACAAAACAAGTCTTAAAACACTCCATAAAATCGAAATAATATCAAGTGTCTTCCCTGACCACAAAGGAATAAAACTAGAAATCAATAACAAGAGGAATTTTTGAAACTACACAAAGACATGGAAATTAAACAATCTGTTCCTGAATGATCAGAGGTCAATGAAGAAACTAAGGAGGAAATCAAAAAATTTCTTGAAGGGAATGATAATGGAAACACAACATACCAAACCTATGGGATGCAGCAAAAGCAGTACTAAGAGGGAGGTGTCTAACTCTAAGTGTCTACATCAAAAAAGAGGAAAAACTTCAAATAAACAATCTAATTATGCATCTTAAAGAAGTGAAAAAGCAAGAGCAAACTACTAGCCCAAAGTTAGTAGAAGAAAATAAATAATAAAGATCAGAGAAGAAATAAGTGAATTTGAAATAAAGAAAATAATAAAAAAGATCAATGAAACAAAAGGTCAAAAAGTTATGTTTAACTTTTCAAAAAAGACAAACCTAAAGGCACACCTTTAGACAGACTAGGGAAAAAGCGAGATCTAATTATATAAAATGAAAAAGAGACCTTACATCTGATACTGCAGAAATTCAAAAGATCGTTAATAGTTACTATGAGCAATGATATGCCAATAAATTGGAAAATCTAGAAGAAACAGACAATTTCCTGGATACATACAATCTACCAAGATTGAACCATGAAGAAATCCAACACCTTAACAGACCAATAAGAAGTAATGAGATCAAGCCATAACAGAAAGCCTCCCGGTAAAAAAAAGCCCAGGACCCCAATGGCTTTACTGCTCAATTCTACCAAACATTTATAGAAGAAGTAATACCAACCCTACTGAAAAATAGAGGAGGAGGGAATACTTCCAAACTCATTCTATGAGGCTAACATTATTCTGATGCCAAAACGGGACAAAGGCACTTAAAAAAAAACTACAAGCCAATATCTTTCATGAATATTTGTGCAAAAATTCTCAACAAAATACCAGCAAACAGAATTCGACAATACATTAGAAAGATCATCCATCATGACCAAGTGGAATTTATCCCTGGGATGCAAGGATGGTTCAACATATGCAAATCAATCAGCATGATACATCATATCAAAGAATAAAGGGCAAAAAACATATGATCATTTCAATTAATACTGAAAAATAATTTGATAAAATTCAACACCCCTTCATGGTAAAAATCCTCAAAAAACTGCATATAGAAGGAGCACACCTCAACATAAGAGTCATATATGACAGACTCACAAGCTACCATTTTCATATACCAACAGCAAGTAACCTGAAAAAGAAGTTAAAAAGTAATCCCATTTACAATAGCTACAAATAAAATTAAATACCTAGGAAATAACTTAACCAAAGAAGTGAAACAGCTCTATAAAAAACTATAAAACACTGTGAAAGAAATCAAAGAGGGCACCAAAAAATAAAAAGATATTCCATGTTCATGAATTGGAAGAATCAATATTGTTAAAATGTCCATTTTACCCAAAGCAACCTGTAGATTCAATGCAATCTCTATCAAAATACCAGTAATGTTCTTCACAGAAATATAAAACAGAATCCTAAAATGTATACAGAACCACAAAGGATCCAGAATAGCCAAAGATATTCTAAGGCAAAAGAACAAAACTGGAGGAATTGAATTACCTGACTTCAAATTATACTACAGAGGCAGGGTAATCGAAACAGCATGATACTGGCATAAAAACAGACACATGGACCTATGGAACAGAATAGAGAACACAGAAACAGATCCTCACACTTACAGTGAACTCATTTTTGACAAAGATGCCAAGAGCATACACTGGGGAAAAGGCAGTCTTTTCAATAAATGGTGCCGAGAAACCTGGATATCCATATGCAGAAGAATGTAACTAGACCCCTATCTCCCACCATATATAAAAATTAAATCAAATGGATTAAAGACTTATATCTAAGACCTCAAACTGAAACTCCTATAAGAAAACATTGGGAAAATCTCCAGGACATTGATCTGGGTTAAGATTACTTAAGCAATACCCCAGAAGTACAGGCAACCAAAGTAAAATGGACAAATGGGATTGCATCAAGTTTAAAAGCTCTCCACAGCAAAGGACGCAATCAACAAAGTCGAGAATGGGAGAAAATATTTGCAAACTACCCATCTGACTAGGGATTAAAAACTGGAATATTTAAGGAGCTCAAACAACTCTGCAGGAAAAAATCAAACAATCTGATCAAAAAATGGGTAAAATATGTTTATAGACATTTATTGAAAGAAGACATACAAATGGCAAACAGGCATATATAAAAGTGCTCAACATCATTGATAATCAGAGAAATGCTAATAAAAACTACAGTGAGATATCATCTCACCTTAGTTGATACGGTTTGGCTGTGTCCCCACCCAAATCTCATCTTGAATTGTAGCTCCCATAATCCACATATGTTGGAGAGACCTGGTGGGAGGTAACTGAATCATGGGGGCAGGTTTTCCTGTGCTGTTATCATGATAGTGAATACGTCTCACAAGATCTGCTGGTTTTATGAAGGGCAGTTCCCCTGCACATGCTCTTTGACCTGTTGCCATGTAAGATGTGCCTTTGCTCCTCCTTTGTCTTCTGCCATGATTGTGAGGCCTCCCCAGCCATGCTGAACTGTGAATCAATTAAATCTCTTTCCTTTATAAGTTACCCAGTCTTGGGTAAGTCTTTATTAGCAGCGTGAGAACAGACTAATATAGTACATTGTTACCAAGAGTGAAGTGCTGCTGTAAAGATACCCAAAAAAGTGAAAGCTACTTTGGAACTGGGTAACAGGCAGAGGCTGGAAAAGTTTGGTGGGCTCAGAAGAAGACAGGAAAATCTGAGAAAGTTTGGAGCTTCCTAGAGACTTGGACAGAAAACAGAAAGATGTGGGAAAGTTTGGAACTTCCTAGGGACTTGTTGAATGGCTTTGACCAAAATGCTGACGGTGATAGAGACAGTAAAGTCCAGGCTGAGGTGGTCTCAGATGGAGATGAGGAACTTGTTGGAGACTGGAGTAAAGGTCACTCTTGATATGCAAAGAGACTGGTGGCATTTTGTCTTGGCCCTAGAGATCTGTGGAATTTTGAACTTCAGAGAGATGATTTAGGGTAACTGGCAGAAGAAGTTTCTAAGTGGCAAAATGTTCAAGAGGAAGCAGAGCATAAAAGTTTGGAAATTTTGCAGCCTGATGATGCAGAAGAAAAATAAAGACCAATTTTCTAGGAATAAATTCATGCCTGTTGCAGAAATTTGCATAAGTAATGAGGAACCAAGTGTCACCAGGACAATGAGGAAAGTATCTCCAGAGCCTGTCAGAGACCTTCATGACAGCCACTCCCATCACAAGCCCGGAGGCCTAGAGGTAAAAAATGGTTTCCTGGGCCAGGCCCAGGACCCTGCTACTGTGTGCAGCCTCAGGACTTGGTGCCCTGCATCTCAGCTGCTATAGCCATGGCTAAAGGGGGCCAAGGTACAGTGTGGACTGTGGCTTCAGAGGGGGCAAGCGACAAGCCTTGGCAGCCTACATGTGGTGTTTAGCTTGTGGGTGCACAGAAGTCAAGAACAGAAGTTTGGGAACCTCTGCCTAGATTTCAGAGGATGTAGGGAAACACCTGGATGTTCTGGCAGAAGTTTGCTGCAGAGGCAGAGTCCTCATGGAGAACCTCTGTTAGGGCAGTGTGGAAGGGAAATGTGGGGTTGGAACCCCCACACAGAGTTTCTACTGGGGCACTGCCTAGTGGAGCTGTGAGAAGAGGGCCACCATCTTGCAGACACCAGAATGGTAAATCTACCAACAGCTTGCACCATGCAGCTGGAAAATCTGCAGACTCTCAATGCCAGCCAATGAAAACAGCCAGGAGGGGACTATACTCTGCAAAGCCACAGGGGAGGAGCTGCCCAAGGCCATGGTAGCCAACCTCTTGCATCAGCATGCCCTGGATGTGAGACACGGCATCAGAGATCATTTTGGAACTTTAAGGTTTAATGACTGCCCTATTAGATTTCAGACTTGCATGGAGCCTGTGGTCTCTTTTGTTGGCCAATTTCTCCCATTTGGAATGGGAGCATTTATCCAATGCCTGTACCCCCACAGTATCTAGGAAGTAACTTACTTGATTTTGATTTTACACGCTCTTAGGCAGAAAGGACTTGCCTTGTCTCAGATGAGACTTTGGACTTGGACTTTTGAGTTAATGCTGGAATGAGTTAAGACTTTGGGGAACAGTTGGGAAGGCATGATTGGTTTGGAAATGTGAGGACATGAGATTTGGGAGGGACCAGGGCAGAATGATATGGTTTGGCTATGTCCCCACCCAAATCTCACCTCGAATTATAGCTCCCATAATCCCCATGTGTCATGGAAAGGACCCAGTGGGAGGTAATTGAATCATGGGGCAGGTTTCTACCATGTTGTTCTTGTGATAGTAAATAAGTCTCATGAGATCTGATGGTTTTATAAAGGGCAGTTCCCCTGAACATGTTCTCTTGCCTGCCATCATGTAAGATGTACCTTTGCTCCTCCTTTACCTTCTGCCATAATTGTGAGGCCTCCCCAGCCATGATGAACTGTGAGCCAATTAAACCTCTTTCCTTTATAAATTACTCAGTCTTGGGTATGTCTTTACTAGCAGCATCAGAATGGACTAATATAATACACCAGTTAAAATGGCTTATATCCAAAAGTCAGGCAATAACAAATGCTGGTGAGAATGTGGAGGAAAGGGAACCCTAGCACACTGTTGGTGGGAATGTAAATTAGTACAACCAGTATGGAGAAGAGTTTGAAGGTTCCTCAGAAACTAGAAATAGAGCTAACATATGATCCAGATACCCAATGCTGGGTATATACCCAAAATAAAGGAAATCTGTATATTGAAGAAGTATCTGGACTCCCATGTTTGTTACAGCACTGTTCACAATCCCAAGATTTGGAAGCAACCTAAGTGTCCATCAACAGATGAATGGATAGAGAAAATGTGACACATATACACAATGGAGTACTATTCAGCCATAAAAAAGAATAAGATCTGGCCAGGCGTGGTGGCTCACACCTGTAATCCCAGCATTTTGGGAGACTGAGGTGGGCAGATTACCTGAGGTCAGGCGTTCCAGACCAGCTTGGCAAATATGGTGAAACCCCATCTCTACTAAAAACACAAAAAGTAGCTGGGCATGGCGGTGGGTGCCTGTAATCCCAGTTACTCAGGAGGCTGAGGCAGGAGAATCACTTGAATTCAGGAGATGGAGGTTGCAGTGAACCGAGATTGCACCACGGCACTCCAGCCTGGGTGACAGAGCAAGACTCTGTCTCCAAAAAAAAAAAAGAATGAGATCCTGTTATTTGCAACAACATGGATGGAACTGGAGATCACTATGTTAAGTGAAATAAGCCAGGCACAGAATGACAAACATCACACATTTTCACCTATTTCTGGGATCTAAAAATCAAAACAATTGAACTTATGGACATAGAGAATAGAAGGGTGGTTACCACAGGCTGGGAAGGACAGTGGAGCTGGTGGGGGGAAGGTGTGATGGTTAATGGCTACAACAAAAATATTTAGAAAGAATGAATAAGACCTAGTATTTGATAGCACAACAGAGTGACTATAGTTAATAATAACTTAATTGTACATTTTAAAATAAATAAAAGAGTTTAATTGGATTGTTTGTAACACAAAGGGTAAATGCTTGAGGGGATGGATACCCCATTCTCCATGATGTGATTATTTTACATTGCATGCATGTATCATCAAAACATCTCCTGTACCCCATAAGTATATATACCTAGCATGTACCCACAAAAATTAAAAATTAAAAAAATTTTTAAAAAGAAAATTGGCTGAGTCCCAGTAAGAGTGGTAACCTCTGTGGTACTGTAACTTGCCTTATTTTCATCCCCATTGCTCTAGTTCTGCAGTAGTCTTTGAAAACCAGCACCCTCAAAATCACAGTAGCTGTGAAAACCAGCAATCTAGCAGCAACTGGAGGGGGCATGCCCAGGAAATACTTCAAGGCCCTAATTTGTCACCTCTGGCTAAAACTAACACTCTCTGAAAGCAGGAAATTAAGGATCAGGTAAAGTTTCAAACTGCTGAGGCATTGAAAGCGTTCCCGAACACTCACTCAGAGCCCTTTGGCAACGCGTGGAAGATTTGTGATTCAAAGTATTTAAGGAAATCTCCATCCAAACATTAGCTGACTGCTAAGCTAAATGAACAGAAACTTTAGCCACAGTACACAACAAAGAATACAGACTTTATAGAATTGATCCAGGAGAGTCATTAAACCAACAGTGAAAACAACAGCACACTTGGACGAGGGAAGGATCTGATTGCCAGAGATTCAACGTTATATTATTTAAAACATCCAGTTTTCAACAAAAAATTATGAGGCATACAAAAAAGCAGGAATGCATGAAAATGATATTTAATGAAATAGAGAATATGAATAAAAGCGACAGAAATTATAACAAAAGAACCAAACAGAAATTCTAAAGTATATATATACAAAATTGCTTCTATTATTATTATATTTTTTTAAAAAGGCAAAAAAGTACTTCCTATTTTATCAGTAATTACATAAAATGTATACAGATTAAACATTCCAAGCAAAAGGCACAAACTGGAAGTATAGTAAAGAATCATGATCCAACCACATGCTGTCCATAAAGGACACACTAGATTAAAAGCCATTAATGAGAAAAGTAAGAGGATGGAAAAAGATACACTGTCAAAATGGTAGCTAAAAGAGACCTGAAGTGGTCATATTAATATCCAATGTCGACTTGAAGATAAAAGTTTTTTTAGCAACAAAAGAGGACAATTTTTGGAGCACTCTCAGTAACTTTATTTGAATTAGTATTGTTCAGAGAAAATATACAAGTTTAAAATGACCTCAAATAATGTCAGCATTGGCCACTCAAAAAAATCAATAAAATAGAAGACAAATTTAGTTATTATTTCTGTGATTCATTGCACTTGTAGGACATCTTTATAAACAAATCTATTTTTGTTTTTAGAACTATTGTTAATTAACATGTAAGAATTATACCTATTTATGGGATAAAGTATGATATTTTAATACATGTATACAATATGAAATGATCAAATCAGAGTAATTAGCATGTCCATCACCTCAAACACCTATTATTTCTTTGTGTTGGGAGCATTTCAAATCCACTTTTCTAGCTGCTTGAAAATATACAATAAATTGTTCATTATAGTCACCCTATATTGCTATAGAGCCCTAGAACTTGTTCCTCTTATCTAGATGAAATTCTGTATCCATTAACCAACCTTTGGCTATCCCCTCCCTGACCCACCACATTTTCCTGCCTCTAGTAACCACTACAGTAATCTCTACTTCTATGAAATCAACATTTTTAGCTTCCACATGTGAATGAGAACATGTGGTATTTAATTTTCTGTGCCTGGCTTATTTTACTTAACATAATGTTCTGAAAGTTCATGTATGTTGCCACAAATTGCAGAATTTTGTTCTTTTATACAGCTAAATATTTTATTGTATACACACATCACACTTTTCTTTATCCATTTATCTGTTGATGGACACTTAGGTGGTTTCATATCTTGGCATTGTGAATAGTGCTACAATAAACATGGGAGTGTAGATATCTTTTTGACATACTAATTTCCTTTCCTTTGGATATATACCCAGAAATGGCATTGCTGGATCATAAGGTAGTTTTATTTTCATTTTTTAAGGGATTTCCATACTGATTTCTGTATTACTGCACTAATTTTCCTTCTCATTAACAGTGTATAAGAGTTCCCCCTTCTCCACATCTTCACCAGCATTTGTTATTTTTCGCCTTTTTTATCATAGCCATTCTAACCGGGATGAGGTGATGTCTCACTATGGTTTTAATTTGTGTTTCCCTGATGATTAGTGGTGTTGAGCATTTTTTCATATACCTGTTGGCCATTTGTATAAAAAAGGACATTTTATAAAGATAAAAGTGTGAATATATCAGAAAGACATAACAATCATAAACATGCATGCAACTAACAATAGAGCTCAAAATACAGTAAGCAAAAATTAACATAATTGGAGGGAGAAATAGATAATTTGTTGTTGTTGTTGTTGTTGAGATGGAGTCTCACTCCATCACTCAGACTGGAGTGCAGTGGCGCAATCTTGGCTTACTGCAACCTTCGCCTCCCAAGTTTAGTAGAGACAGGGTTTCACCATGTTGGTCAGGCTGGTCTCTAACTCCTGAACTCAAGTGATCCACCTGCCTTGGCCTCCCAAAGTTCTGGCATTATAGGCATAAGCCACTGTGCCTGGCCAGAAATAGACAATTTAAAGGTAATAGTTGAGATTCCAATACCACACTTTCAGTAATGGATAGAATAACTAGACAGAAGATCAACAAGGAAATAGAAAACTTGAATGACACTATAAACCAACTGGACCTGACAGACATTTATAGAATGTCCTTCTTGTCTTAGCTTGTTTGGGTTAAGACAATACTTTAATACTTTAGAATGGGTAATTTAGAAACAGTAAAAATGTATTGCTCACAAATTTGGAAGCTTAAAAGTCAAAGATCAAGGTGCTGGCAGATTTGGTGTTAGGTGAGGGCCTGTTACCCCTAGATGGTGCCTTCTAGATGCATCCTTACATAGCTGAAGGGGTAAAGGGCTACCTCAAGCTTCTTTTATAAGGGCACTAATCCCATTCATAAAAGCTCTGCCTTCATGACCCAATCACGTCCCAAAGGCCCCACATCTTAATACTATCACATTGGGTATTAGGTTTTAACATATGAATTTTGGGGGAACACAAAGCTTTAGATCATAGCATTCTGCTCCTGGTACCCCACAATTTTTGTACTTCTCACATGCAAAATACGTTCAATCCAGCATCTGTTATTTTTTGTGTTTTTTTTGATAATTGTCATTCTAATTAGGATGAGATGACATATTTCCAGCATCAACCCAAAAGCCTGAAGTCCAAAGTCTCATCTAAATACCATCTAAATCTGAAACAAATGAGACTTAAGGTGTGACATATCCTGAGGCAAATTCCCTTCCAAGTTTGAGCCTGTGAAATCAAACAAGTTATGTGTTTCTAAAATATAATGATGAGACAGGCACAGGGTAGATATTTCTATTCTTAAAGAGAGAAATAGGAAAAAGGAAAAGAGTAATAGATGGCAAATAAGTCTAAAATACAACAGGAAAAATGCATTAAATCTTAAGGTTTCAGAATAATTTTCTTTGACTCCATGTCCTGCTTTCCAGACATTGTGAGGTGAAGGTTGGGCCCCCAAGGGTCCAGTTGGCCCCACCGCCAACACTTTGCTGGGCACAGCCCACACAGAAGCTCTTATAGATTGAAGCTGGTTGCCTGCAGCTCTCCCAGACTGGAGTTACACACTGTTAGCTTTATAGTACTGGAGCCTCAAGGGCAGCCCCACCCCAATGGGTCCTGTGGACATTGCCCTAATGGGGGCTCTTTGTGGTGACTCTAACTCCACAGTTCTGCTGGGCATTGCCCTAGCAAAGATGCTCTGTGTGGCCCTGCTACTGTGGCAGTTTTCTGCCTGCGCCCTGAGGCTCTCTGGGGCATCCTTTGAAATCTAGATGGAAGTAGTCATGCCTCCATAGCTCATATTCTCTGTACATCCATAGGGATGGCACTGTGTAGGTGCTACCATGGTTTTCTGCCTGTGCCTTCCAGAGGAGTGCCTCGAGCTGCACCTGGTCCCACTTGTACCACAAGCGGCCAAGGAGTACTACACCAGAACTGGGGGAGTAGAGCCTGGAAATCACTCTACCCCCAAGACCCTAGCATTCTGGGTCTGTGGTGGGTGGAGCAGCCCTGAAGTTCTCTGAGATACCTTCAGAAGCATTCTTCCATTGTGTTGATGAATAGAATATGGCTTTTTTTTTTTATCCATACTAATCTCCCTATCAAATGGTTGCTTGGCCACACTCTTGGTGGTCTCTTCTGAACAAGCTTTTTTATCCCTTACAACTTTGCCAGACTGAGAATTTTCCAAATCCTTAAGTTCTGCTTCCTTTTTGATTATAAGTTCTGTCATTAATCTCTTGTCTCATATTTTACTATAAGTAGTCAAGAGAAACCATGCTGCATCCTCAGCACTTTGCTTAGATATTTCTTCCACCAAATATCCTATTTCATCAACTCAGAAGTTCTTCCTTACACAAAACACTAGGACACAGACATAATTCAGCCTAGTTATTTGACACTTTGTAACAATAATTGCCTTTCCTTCAGTTTCAGTAACATGTTCCTCATTTCTGTCTAAGCCTTCAGCAGGATAGCTTTTACTGTTAATATTTCTACTAACATTCTGTTCATGACCTCTTAGGTAATCTGTAAGAGGACTGAGGCTTTCTCTACAGCTATTCTTTTGAGCCCCCACCAGAATCACCCTTTATGGTCCATTCATGGCAACAGAAGCTTTTTTTTTCAGCATGTATCACCAAACTTTTCCAGCCTCTACTCATTACCTAGTTTCAAAGCCACTACCACAATTTTAGGTATTTGTTACAGCAGTACCCTATCTCAGTTTCAATTTCTGCCTTAGTACATTAAGGTTGCTAAAACGAAATACCTTAGACTGGGTAATTTAGAAGCAATAAAAATTTATTACTCACAGTTCCGGGGGCTTGGAAGTCCATGATCAAGGTGCTGGCAGATTTGGTATCCATTAAGGGCTCATTACTCATAGATGGCACTGTCTAGCCTTGTCCTCACATGGAGCAAGAGGCAAATAGGCTCTCCCAAGTTTAGTTTATAAGGCCACTAATGCCATTCATGAGGGCTCTGCTCTCATGACCTAATCACCTCCCAAAGCCCCTACCTCTTAATACTCTCACATTGGGTATTAACTTTCAACATATGCATTTTGAGGGGACACAAAGCTTCAGACTGTATAGCACTGCCTGACAACAGAAGAATATGCATTTTTTTTTCAAATTCAATGGAACATTCTCCAGGAGAGACCACTATTAAACCATCACACAAGCCTCAGTAAATTTAGAAAGATTAAAATGATTCAAAGTATGTTCTCCAGCCTCAATGTTACGAAATTTAAAATGAATAACAGAAGGAAATTTGGGAAATTCACAAATATGTGAAAATTAAACAACACACTTCCAAATAACCAGTGGATCAAAAAAGAAATTATGAGGAAAACTGAAAAATACTTTGAAATGAATGAAAAACACAAATACAACATATAACAGTTTTGTTATGTTGTTAAGCCATGCTTAGATATAAATTTATGGTTGTAAACACCTATATTAAAGAAGAAGAAAAAGGCCAGGCGTGGTGGCTCATGACCGTAATCCCAGCACTTTGGGAGGCTGAAGTGGGAGGATCACTTGAGGCCAGGGGTTCAAGACCAGCCTGGCCAACACGGCGAAACCCCGTCTCTACTAAAATACAAAAATTAGTCAGGTGTGGTAGCACGCGCCTGTAATCCCAGCTACTCAGGAGGCTGAGACACAAGAATTGCTTGAATCTGGGAGACAGAGGTTGCAGTGAGCCAAGATCGCACCACTGTACTCCATCCTGGGTGACACAGCAAGACTCTGTCTCAAAAAAAAAAAAAAGAAGAAGAAGAAGAAGAAAGACCTCAAGTGAGTAACCTAAACTTCCACTGTATTAAACTAGAAAGAGTTAACTAAACCCAAAGCAAGAAGAATAAAGGAAATGATAGAGATTAGACCAGAAACAAATGAAATAGAGAGTAGAAAAACAGTAAGAATATCAATAAAGCTAAAGTTGGTTCTTTTAAAAGTCAACAAACTTGACATACTTCTAGCTAGAAAAGACTCAAATTACTAAAATCAGGAAAGAAAGGGAATATTACACCAACCTTATACAAATGAAAAAGAATGAAAAGTTAATACTATGAAAAACTATTTGTAAACAAATTAGCACAGATGAAATGGGCACATTCATAGAAATACACAAACCACTGATCCTGAATCAAGAAGAAATGTACAATCTTAATGGACTTATAAAAGGAAAAAAGATTAAACTGATAATTCAAAAAATTCTTACAAAGCAAAGCTTAGGCCCAAATAGTTTCACTGCTGGATTCTACCAAACATTTAAAAAAGAATTAATATAAATTGTACACAAACTGTTTCAAAAAATAGAAGAGAACATTTTCAAACTTATTATATAAGGCCAGTATTAATCTAATAGCAAAACTAAACAAAAAATTCATAAGAACATAAAGCTACAGACCAATATCTTTTATGATCATGGATGCAAACATCCCTAACAAATTACTAGCAAGTTGAAACTGACAATATATTTAAAAGTTTATATACCACAACCAAGTGAGATTGATTTCAGGGATGCAAGATTGGTGCTGGAACAACTGGATATCCACATGTAAAATAACAAGTTTGGACCTCTTTCTCATACTATACACAAACATTAACTCCAAAGACATCATAGACCTAAATATAAGACTTAACACTATAAAACTCTTAGACGTTGGATTTGGCAATGGAGTCTTAGCTACAACATTAAAAGCATAAGCAGTCATGGAAAAAATAGGTAAATTGGACTTCATAAAAATTAAAAACACTTGTTCTTCAAAGGAAACTATCAACCAAGTAAAAGGACCATCCACAGATACGTAAATCTGTTAAGTGACTTGTATCTACAATGAAGAACTTCTACAACTAAACAATAAAAAGACAACCCAATTTTAAATAATGAGCAAAGTATTTGAATAGACATTTCTCCAAAGAAGATATACAAATGTCTAATAAACCCATGAAAAGATGCTCAATATCATTGGTCATCAGGGAAATGCAAATTAAACTACAATGAGGTATCACTTTGCACCCACAATAATGACTGTAATAAAAAAGTCAGACAACACAAGTGTTGGCAAGAATGTAGAGAAACTGGAACCCTCATTCATTGCTGATGGGACTGTAAAATGGCACAACCAATTTGGAAAACAGTTACATAGCTTCTCAAAATGTTTAACACAGAGTTACCATATGACTCAGCAATTCCACTCTTCGGTATATACCCAAGATAAATGAAAATGTATTTCCACATAAAAATTTGCACATGAATGTTCCCAGCAGGATTATTCATAATGGCCAAAAGGTGGAAATAACCCAAATGTCCATCAACTGATGGATAAACAAAACATGGTATATTAATTCCATGGAATATTATTCAGCTATAAAAAAGAATAGAGTATTGATACATGGTATAGCATGGGTGAATATTTAAAAAGTTATGATAAGTAAAATAAGCCAGTCACAAAAGATCACATATTGCAGGAGTCCCTAACCCCTGGGCCACAGACCAGTACCAGTTCATGGCCCATTAGGAACTGGGCCTCACAGTAGGAGGTGAGTGGCGGGCAAGCAAGCAAACTTCATCTGTATTTACAGCTGCTTCCCATCACTTGCATGACCACCTGAGCTCACTTCCTGTCAGATCATCAGTGGCATTAGATTTTCATAGGAGCATGAACCCTACTGTGAACTGTGCATGCAAACTAGGCTGCACGCTCTTTATGAGAATCTAATGCCTGATGATCTGTCACTGTCTTCCATCACCCCCAGATGGAACCATTTAGTTGCAGGAAAACAAGCTAGGGCCCACTGATTCACATTATAGTGAGTTGTATAATTATTTCATTATATATTACAATGTAATAATAGTAGAAATAAAGTGCACAATAAATGTAATGCACTTGAATCATCCTGAAACCATACTTCCCTCGTGGTCAATGGAAAAATTGTCTTTCATTAAACTGGTCCCTGGTGCCAAAAACGTTGAGGACCACTGACATATTGTATGATTCCATTCATATGAAATGCCAGAATAGGCAAGTCATTAGATAGAAAGTAGATTAGTTTTTTTCAGAGGCTGAGGAGGAAAGCACAACAGTGAGTGACTGCTAATGGATATGGGGTTTCTTTTTCTGGTGATGAAAATGTTATTAAATAAGATAGTGGTAATGGTTTTCTATGTCTATAAATATGCTGTAACAAGTGAAATATTGAACTGTACACTTTAAAAGGCAAATTGTATGGTATGCAAACTATATCTTAATAAAGACACCATTAAAAAAGTACACCGATATTCCCAAATTCCTTATTCTAGTGAATGCCAAAATGTTCCATCCATTTATACAAACCAGTAACCTTCTTTGAGAGATCTTGTTCCTACTCCCTTTTTAGTCTACCACCAATTCCTACCAATATCTTCTCCTACATATGGCCGTTCAGGCCTTTGTTTTTCTACCACCATCCAAGCCCAATTCACCATTATTTCTTGCCTGAAATATCCAATAGTCAATTAACTAGTCATCCTGCATCTGCTCCTACCTGTTCCCCTATTCATTCTTCACCTAACAGCCAGAGTAATCCTTTCAAAATGAAAAAAATTAATAAACATTTTTATTAAAGCAAAACTTACATAAATAAAAGTATATACATTCTTAGCATCTAGTTTTTTGAATTACCACAAAGTGAATATTCCCATGAAAATGCCATCCAGATTAGGAAATAAAACATTACCAACATCCCAGGAGCACCCCCACTTTACGACTTTATGTTCCTTTTCATTTAGTACTATCTCTTCTCTCAATATCCTTTCTACCATTATGTATTGGTTTCACCTAGTTCTGAAGTGTATGCAAAGGGAGTCATAGAAAAAGTATGCTTTCGTATCTGGATTTTTCCATTTGATAGTATGTTTGGGAGATTCATCCAGTTACTGTGTGTAGGAGCCAATCATTAATTTTTATTGTTGTATTTCATTTTTTTATTTAATATAATTTATCCATTCTGTAGTTGATAGACTGCTCAACCCACTTCTGGGTTGAGGCTGTTATGAACATACTTGTTCAAGTACTTTGGGATTCATAAGTATGCATCTCTGTTGAGTACATACATTGGAGTGGAATTGCTGGGTCATAGGGTATGTGCATGTTTGGTGTTAGTAGATATTTCCATGTAGTTTTCCAATGTGGTTGTACAAATTTACACTTCCACCAGCAGAGTATGAGAGTTCTAGTTGCTTCATATTCTCACCAGCACTTAGTATTGTCAGTCTTATAAAATTTGGCCATTTTGATGGGCATATAATGGTATCTTACTGTCATCTTGCCATTTTCTCAATGAAAAATAAGGTTAATACCATTTTAGATAATTAATGGCCATTTGATTATATGCTTTTGTGGGATTCCTATTCAAATATTTTGCTCATTTTTCCATTGGGGTACCTGAATTTTCCTTATAATATTCTAGATCTGCGTCTTGTGGCGTGCCCATTCATGCTCTTATTGGTGTTCTTTATGAATATAAATTCTTAAAATAGCCCAACTTATTGATCAATATGGTCTAATTTATTGATCTTCTCCTTTATGGTCAGGACTTTTTGTGTCCTATTTAGAAATCTTTTCCAAGGTAATGAAGCTCTTCTCTCACACTATCTTCCAGAATTTTTATTGTTTTATCTTTTACATTGAGGTCCACAATTTATCTGGAATTAATTTTTGGTTATGGTATAAGGTAGAGGTTAAGATACATTTTTCCTTCCACATGATTTTCCAATTGACCCAACACCATTTGTTGATAAGAATATCTTTTGCCTACCAAAATGAAAATTTAATTATGCTGGATTGGAGAGGAGAATAAGACTCTCGGCTTGGGATTCAAAATTATTTCTTGTGGTATATTTTAACCTGAAACCAAGGAGTTACAGCTAAACTCCAGCAGAAAGCCCCCGTTACCCTGAACTGGTAATGAGCCTTCCCATCTGGAAGAACAGAGAAGCAATCTTGAAATTGTAACTATTACCACACTCAATGCCATGAACTAACTGAATAGTTATGAATGAACTTCTGTTGATGGTTATACTCCTAAATCTCCCCAAAACTAAAGACAATTATATCTACCCCTAGACAAATGAGTATTTGCTGTGCAAATGACCCTCTGAGGAGAAAGGGGCTGACAATCCTTTGGGTATAAAGTGCTCTGATCTCCTTGAGTTGTAGAGATGTAAGTCAATTGTTTTGTCTTTTTCTCATTTCAGTATTGCAAAGACAAAGAGAATAAACTTTTAATTTATATATGACTTTGGATTTTTCCCACTGCTAATCAGATTTCTGGGCGAGAGCTCCTCATGAATTTTCTGACAGCTACATGGATCACATGGGTAAGTTGTTCCTGATGTCTGATCCCTGATCCTCATGGATGCCTGGAAGTCTGAAGCAACACATAGCTGGCCTATTACTCATTCTCCCTACACTACCGAGCTCCAGTGTTGCCCCTTCCCTAGGCTTAACCTCTCCCTCTATATTTGCTGACAGCCTCTTTGAAAAATTTTCATAACATACAGATACTGTCTAAGCTTTTGAGCAAGTCTACTCCCCTTGACGTCAACTGCTCTGTTGATTTCCCCCAACCTAATCCCTTATCACTCCCTTCTTTGCTATTCATGCTTGGTATAGTTTCTAGCACTCCTCATGCTGATTCATGCCTCTGTACTTTTAGTTATAATGTTTTCCCTACCTAGACCACCTTCATTTCCCCCTTCATTTCCATGCTGGAGGTGAAATTTAGAAACTTTCAAAAATCTATTAGTCACCAGGAAGCTTGCCTATGACTCAGGTAGGCTAAATGCCCATACCTACGTCTATAACCACATATACCACATGATATCAGAGAGTGTGTTTATGTGTCCATTTCTCTTATGTTGGTTCTACATCTTATCTTTGGTCTCCCAACATCGAACACAATGCCTGGCATATTACGGTTGTTTAACAAATTCGTGTTGAATGTACCTGAACTGCAGTAGTACAAGGAAAAGATTAACTTCCTCAGAAACTCTTGCATTTGGAGCTGAGGACCAAGTGGGTTGAAATATTAAACATACTGCTGAGGCTGCTTGCCTTGGTTGGGGTCAGCCTAGACAACCACTCAGCTTAGAGTCACAGAGGAGACTTAAAGCTCAAAAGTTTGCCATTTGTACACAGACTCTCAGCTTATAGAATCAAAATGCCTTTTGTCACACATTTATTTCTAAAATTAAATAAATAAGTTTAAAAAGGCAACTGAATGTCCTCCATCTCATGTTTTCTTAAGCCAGCAGCAGACTGTATGACACATCCTTCAAATAACTGCGGTGTTCTGAGGAAGTGTTTTAAAATACACAGTCCAGCCAACAAGAGCACTCAGGGATCTTGTTGTTTATTTTTGAGCATTAAAAAAAAGTTAAAATTGCAGTGGTTGCTGAGTGTAGACTCATACAACTCTAGCTCATTAGCCCTTTTAAAATATCCTGCATTGGAAAAATCTTTAATGCTAGAGCCCATTAAAATTTTGAAAACTCTAACATAGTTTTTAACACATTACCCCAAATAATTTAGTAGGTGCTTACATTTTAAAAATCTGTGAATAATAAACAACATTGGTATAATAATAGCTTAGCTCAATTATTATTCTTACTGTAGTTGGTAACTTATAATACTTAAGTACTTATCTAATATACCAGCTAGAATCCAGAAAGATGCAAAGACTTTTTACTGTATTTTTTCTCCATTTGCACCCCAATTATGTATATTTCACGCCCCTCTTTGCTCTGTTATGTGGTCCAGGGGGCCCTATTTGGACTGCATTACCCAAGCCTCCTTTTCCATCTGACTTCTGGTTGTGCTATGCTTATAGAGATATTCATGGGGGATTAAAGAGTGGTAGAAGAGAGGTTGGGGTATTTCTTTACCTGCTTTCTCTATACATCAGTGACATATTTCTGGCATGGCTGTGTTGCTGTATGACTACAGCTCCTCTGCCTTCCTCCACAGCTCCAGGTTTTCTCCTATTGAGAGTGATGATGGTTTTCCACTAAGACCAGTCTCTGAGTGCCTCAACATCCTTTGATGGTTTTCTTAATCAAGCCCACACCCCTGTAATTAGTCTCTTCATTAATGTATTTTATTTGGTTCATCTTGTTGAATCCTGCTACTTGCCAGGATTCCAACTGACACAAACTAAATTTAATGTATTTGTACAGGACACTTCATATCACAATTGAGGTAAAGTCCTCCTATCCCCCATGGCGGGCACTGAATTAAAAGAGAAAACAACAGAACTCATTAACAGAGATTCATAATTCACCAAGGAGTTACCAATGAAGCTTAAGAACAGGAAATACCATTTTGAAGGCATCTTAAGACTCCCACTGCACTATTAATCTAAAGGGGAAAAAGTGTCAAAGTTTTAAATCAAGGGATGCATTCACAGGAAGAAAATCCCCACATTAACAAGGCAAAAGGCAAATAAGTGACACCCAGTCTTTACATAAAGTATAGAGACCTGATACTATCACTTGGTTGGACTGCAATAACTATTTCTCTCTTCTCTCCCCATTATTGATGCAACAAAATTTTTGAAGCACTTCCTTTGAAGAGCCACAAACTTACTATAAGACTAAGCATTGTAACTATCCCTATCCTATTAGGGCCCAAGGTGAGAGGATGCAAGAATGGATCAGGAGAGGTGACCTCAGGAGAGCTGAAACAAGACAAGAAACTAAAGATAGAAAAATGTTCAGATTACTGATAGATTCCAAGTAAATCTGAAGCTAGGTAGAAATGTGTCAGGAAGAATGATCAGAGACTGAAATAGGTCCAGACAGGAGAAAGGATCTGAATAATGGGTACCAGCATCCAGGCAAGAGATCCAGAAGGCAACTTTAAGAATACAATGGATACCAAACCCTTACCTCACTCCATTAGGTTTTATATATTTCCATTATAAAGATAAAAGCAAAATCCAATGAGGCTGATCCAATGACCCTGGCTGTAGTAGAATCAAAAATGTTAAGAGAAAAGCAGTTCCTGATGAGAAGACTGGAAGAAATCATTTGTACCCTAAAATACCATTGTAGATTGACTCATTAAATAAAAAATAAAGTTGTGTTTTCAGGTTTCCTGAGTTTATTTTTCCACCCAGTGCTACACTTAATCAGGGTTTAGAGGTTTAGGGGTGGACACAAACTCAACTTGTTTTCTAAGATCATAATTTCTTTTAAAAGATATATGTAAACTTCCTTGGAATTACAGAAAAAAGTTTGTTTTTATTTATTTAAAAAAAAAAACAGTATTTAACACTTCTGCTTCCAGCCAAAATGTAGTAAAAGGGCTGGCTTAATTTCTCACCTGAAATAACCAAATAGTGGACAAAAAGTATGAATCAATTATTTTCAATACAATGAGCATCAGGGAATGAAAGACTGCATATTAATTATGGTTCTCCAAATAAACAGCACCAACAGGGGTATATAAAAAAATGAGGGCCAGGCGCGGTGGCTCACGCCTGTAATCCCAGCACTTTGGGAGGCTGAGGTGGGCGGATCACAAGGTAAGGAGATCGAGACCATCCTGGCTAACACTGTGAAACCCCGTCTCTACTAAAAATACAAAACATTAGCCAGGCGTGGTGGCGGGCACTTGTAGTCCCAGCTACTTGGGAGGCTGAGGCAGGAGAATGGCATGAACCTGGGAAGTGGAGCTTACAGTGAGCCAAGATTGCGCCACTGCACTCCAGTCTGGGCCACAGAGAAAAAACCTTTCTCAAAAAAAAAAAAAAAAAAAAAAAAATGAGAATTGGCTTACATGATTGTGGAGGTCAAGAAGTTCCATAATATGCTCTCTATGAGCTAAAGAAACAAGAAAGAATTGGAGGTGAAACTCAGTCTAAGTCTAAAAGCCTGAGGACTGGAATTGTGACCAGTGTGGGAGAGTAGGAGGGAGGCATGATGGTGTAAGTCAGAGATGGAGTCTGAAGGCTTGAGAACACAGAACACTGATATCTGAAAACAGGAGAAGATGGATATTCCAGCTCAAACAAGGCAGATCAAATTTGCCCTTCCTCTACTTTTTATTCTCCCCAGACCCTCAATGGATTGGACAATGTTTGCCTACATTGGTGAGTGTGATCTTCTTTACTCAGTCTACTGATTTGAATACTAATTTCTTCCAGAAACACCTTCAGAGACACACCTAGAAATAATATTTTAACCAATTATCTGGGCATTCCTTAGCCCAGTCAAGTTGACACATAAAATTAACCATACCAGACAGTGATCCCTAAAAGAAGGAAAACAATCAAGGTGAGTCCCTTGATTGGGCCAAGCTTAGTGCCTTAAGCTATTCCAGGCCACAGGAACAGGAGCCCAAGCAGAGCCTGGCAGACGACCTGAGTTAAGGAGACAGAGCTCAGAATCTGTCTCCTGGGAAATCAAAACACTCACAGTTCACAGGACAGAGTACCAGAGAGAAGAGTGCTATACACAAAGAGAAACCTGGAGATTTGCAGAAGGGCTGATTCAAGTATGCAGCTAAGTATGCACTGATCACTGTACGCGTGTAAGGAAACCACATAAGGCTGGGAAAATAATTCTCTAAAAGGATCACAGGTCTCATCACAAATATATGATAAATACGTGAAGTAATGCATATGTTAATTAGTTTGATTAAGTCATTCCAGAATGTATACATATTTCAAACATTTCTGTGGTACACCATAAAGATATGTAATTTTAATTTGACAATAAAGTAAATAAGAAGAGGAGAAAAAGGAACAATGCTTGGTTCTCTAAAGGGTTGGGAATTTTTCCTGCCCCTACCAGCCAGACGGGAAAACCTCACAATTTATAGGCATTGAAAATAGTGCACAGAAGTGCCTTGCCTCAACAGTGGGGAATAGTCAGCTTTAGACTGAATACAACTTTGGTCCTGCCTAAAATGTCTTAAAAGCAAGACCTCAAAAGATCAAAGTATTTTCAATTAATTTAACTTAATACTAGAAAAAAAAATCTCAGTAATATTTAAAGGAATAAAATATATTCAACATCCAAGGTAAAATTCACAATGTCTGGTATCTGATCAAAATTAGCAGTCTAAAGAAGCATTGTTAATGTGTACACTTTATACAAGTAAATCCAGTGGTAAGTTAGTTATATTTCAATAAAGCTGTGAAAAATCTTACAAAGCAGACAAAGAAGAAGGAAAATACGACCTATAATAGAAGGTAAAATCAATGAACTGAAACTAATCCAGAGTTGACACAGAAGTTAGAATTACACATGGACATTTTAAAAGCTATAACTATATTTCATATGTTCAAAAAGTAAAGTAGAAACATAGAAAACGTACAGTCCTCTAGACATGAAAACTACATTTTCTGAGGTTAAAAAAAATACACTGAATGAGAATAACAGCAAAGTATATCTCACAGGAGAAAAGATTGGTGAGGCTGAACTTCACATAGCAATAGAATCTATTCAAATAAAACAGATAAACAAGGGGAAAAATGAACTCAGAATCAACGATAAGTGAAACAACTTAAAGCAGCTTAATATATTTTCAGTTGAAGTCCTTCAAGGGGGAAGAGATGCAGAAAAAAAAATGTTTGAAGGAGCAATAGCCAAAAATTTTTACAAATTTCATGAAAATTACAAATCTGCAAATGCAAGAATTTCAACGAACCTCAACACCATCAATGTGTGGAAAACTATATCAAGTTACATTAAAATAAGCTTTCTCAAATCCAGTGATAGAGGGAAAATCTTTAAAACTACCAGAGAATAAAGATACGTTACATACAAGGGAACAAAGATAAACATGACAACAAATTTCTTTTTGGAAGCAATACAAGCAAGGAGACAGTAATGCAATATTGTTAAAGTATTGAAAGAAAACAAAACTTCCAACTTGGGTTTCTATGCCTATTGAAAATATCTTTTAAAAACTAATGTGAAATAAAGACATTTTTGGACATATAAGAGCTGAAATAATCCACCAGGAGACCTCCGCGACAAGAAATGTTGAAGGAAGTCCTTCAGGCAAAAAGAAAATGAAAATAATACTAGGTGGAAATATGGATCTACAAAATGGAGTAAAGAGCACATGAAATAGTAACTACATGAGTACATACATAATGCTATTTAAATTTCTACAAAAGATAACGGACTATTTAAACAAAAATAATAATAAAGTGTCATGGAGCTTATAAGTGAAATGTTTGAAAACAATAGCACAATGGTCAGGAGGAAAGACATGGAAGTATGTTATTGTAAGACCCTTATAATATATATGAAGTGGTATATCACTTGAAGGCAGACTGTAATAAGTTAAAGATATATACTATAAGCCCAAGAAACTACTAATCGGTAATAAACCGACAATGGAAATAAAATGGAATCACTTTTTAAAAATCAAATAATTAAAAAGAAAATAAAAAGCGAAGCACAGATGAGACAAATAGAAAATGAATAGTAAGATGGCCAATTAAAATTTAACCATGTTAATAATTAGATGACATGTAGAAGATAAAAGATGTGAATACCCTAATAAAAGGTTGAGACTCTCAGATTGAGTAAAAAAGCAATATCTAACTATATGCTTCCTATAAAGATGCAAGTAGGTTAAAAGTAAAACCATTTTAAAAAGCTATTGTATACTAACACTAATCAAAGAAAGCTCAAGTGGAAAATGCAAATTAAAATAACAATGAGATACCATCTTCCACGAGTCATAATAACTGTTATTAAAAAGTCAAAAAATTACAGATGTTGGTGAAGATGTGGAAAAAAATGAACGCTTATACATTGTTGGTTGGAATGTAAATTAGTATGACCACTATGGAAAACAGTATGGAGATTTTTCAAACAACTAAAAGCAGATCTACTAATTGATTCAGCAGTCCCACTACTGGGTGTATACCCAAAAGAAAGTAAATCATTATATCAAAAAGATACCTGCAACCATATGTTTATTACAGTACTATTCACAATAGCAAATATGGAATCAACCTGTGTCCATCAACAGGTGATTGGATAAAGAAAATGTGCTATGTACATATTATACTATGAACTACTACTCAACCATGAAAAAATGAAGTCATACCTTTTGCAGCAACATGGATGGAACTAGAGGTCATTATCTTAAGCAAAATAATTCATAAGCAGAAAGTCAAATACTGCGCATTCTCACTTGCAATAGGAGCTAAATAATGTGTACACATGGACATAGAGCGTGGACTAATAGACATTGGAGACTCAGAGGGTGAGAGGGTGGGACAAGGGTGAGGGATTAGAAATAAATTAATGCGTACAATATAGACTATTTGGGTGATGGCTACACTAAAAGCTCAGACTTCACCACTATGCCATATATCCATGTAACAAACGACACTTGTAAACCCTAAATCTATACAAATTTTTTTTTTTTTTTTGAGGCGGAGTCTCGCTCTGTCGCCCAGACTGGAGTGCAGTGGCCGGATCTCAGCTCACTGCAAGCTCCGCCTTCCGGGTTTATGCCATTCTCTTGCCTCAGCCTCCCAAGTAGCTGGGACCACAGGCGCCCGCCACCTCGCCCGGCTAGTTTTTGTATTTTTTTTAGTAGAGACGGGGTTTCACCGTGTTAGCCAGGATGGTCTCGATCTCCTGACCTCGTGATCCACCCGTCTCGGCCTCCCAAAGTGCTGGGATTACAGGCTTGAGCCACCGCACCCTGCCACAAATTTTTTAAAAAGCAAGATGAAGTAGCCATATTACTACTAAACAAAGTAGATTTTTAAACAAAACATATTGCCAGACATAAAGAAGGCCATTTAATAATGATTAAGAACTCAATTTATCAAGAGGGCTTGAACATCTTAAACATTCATACACTAATAACGAAATGAAAACTATCAAGGTTTTACTGTAACATTGCATAATAGTATTGCAAAAAAGAGGCAAATTCACAATCATATTTGAAGATTTAAATACTGCACCCACAAATGCTGGAACAAATAGATAGAAAATTAGCAAGGATACAGATTTGAACATCACCTTCAGTCATCTTGACATAATTGGCATTTATGGAACACTCCACCGAACAATAGCAAAATGAACACATGTAATATTTACAAAGAGAGATCATATCCTGGGCCATAAAATAAACCTCAGTAAATTTTAAAGGATGAGAGTCATAAAAAGTATGTTTTCTGACCACAGTGGTATTTCCTTTAAAATCAATACTAAAAAGATCTCTGGAAAATCCCTAAAATTTTGGAAACTGAATAACACACATCTGGATAAGGAGTAGGTCAAAGAAGAAATCAAAAGAGAAAGTAAAAAGTATTTTGAACTGAATAAAGATAATACCACAACATATCAAAACTTGTGGCAATAATTAGGTGGAAATTTATAGCACTACTACCAATATTAGGAAAGAAGAAAGGCTTTACATCAATGACCTTAGCTTTCAGCTTAAACAACTAAAAAGAAAGAGTAAATTAAACCTAAATTAAGCAGAATAAAGTAAATAATAAATATCAGAGATGAAATCAATGAAACAGAAAAATAATGCAGGAAAATCAATGAAGCCAAACCTAGTTCTTTGAGTAGATCAAAAAAATTGACAAAACTCTAGCCATTCTGATCTGGGATCAGAGACACAAATTACCAATATGTGGAATAAAATAGTGGTATCACTTGAGTTCTACAGATATTAAAATGATAAGAAGGAAATTTATAAATAATTTTATTCCATTTATTAAACAACTTGAAATTGAAACATTAAAATATAAAAATTTTCAAAATTTCATTTAACGAAATTGAAAAATTTATTGAAAGACACAAAGTATGAAAGTGTACTCAAGAAGATATACATAATGGCAATTGTCTCATCTATTTTAAAAATTGAATTTGTATTATAAACCTTCCCACACAAGAGACTCTCGGCCCAGATAGCTTCACTGGTGAATTCTACCAAATATTTAATCAAGAAATAGTTCTGAAGGGTAGCCTCTTCTCCTTAACCAAGATACTGGCTTGTCCCTGTTTTGCCACAGTTCCTACCTTATGAGCTTGGTTTTCTTACACTAATAAAAGTGGAAAAGGGCAGAGATATACCATTCCAGGGAACAGAATCAGCATGGCAGATGGAAGGCAGGACTAGATTGCAGCTCTGGACAGAGAAGCACGTAGGGGATCACACTGTGAATTTTAGCTCCAGATTGACTGCAAGAACAAACCAGCAATCCCGAGAGGACCCACAGGCCCTCTGAAGGAAGCAGACTGCTGCTGCAAGACCTGGGAGACTCCCCAAAAACTGTGGGTGCCCCAACTGCGGAAGTGGAAAAGGGGGATCCTCTTCTCCCAAACTCATACCCCCAGTGGAAAAGCTGTGGTCTGTTTGTGGGAGAAGTTTCCGACTTTACCTGAAGCTGAGTCAGTTTGGAGAGCCAAGTGAAATACAGGGCTAGAGGAAGCAGTAGAAAGGCCCTGGGAGCTCGTTGGGTCCCCTAGCAGGCCATTCCTGCTTGGCACCACAGGGATCCAACGGGAGAGGAGCCGAGGGTAAAACTCCACAGGGAGAAGGAAATCTCTAGCTGAACTTTGTAATAATTTGAATGGGGTGAGAAGCATCCTGGCCAAAACTCAGAGGAGGGCACAAATCCAGTGTGCAGATTCTACAAGCAGGGGAAAAACCAAGCCCTTTTCTTTCGCAGCTGGGAAGCAGGTAGCCTGGAGCAGGTTTTCAAGTCCATATAACTCTCCACCTGGAAACGAACTGGGGGCTGTTGGTGGGGCACAGTGAGAGTGAGACTGGCCCTTCAGTTTGTGTGGGAGCTGGGTGAGGCTTGTGACTGCCAGCTTTCCCCCACTTCCCTGACAACTTGCAATACTCAGCAGAGGCAGCCATAATCCTCCTAGGTACACAACTCCAGTGACCTGGGAATCTCACCCACATCCCCCACAGCAGCCACAGCAAGACCTGCCCAAGGAGATTGTGAGCTCAGACATTCCTACCCCCACCCCCACCTGATGGTCCTTCCCTACCCTCCCTGGTAGCAGAAGACAAAGGACACATAATCTTGGGAGTTCTAGGGCCCCAGCCACCACTGGTTCCTCTCCATGCTACCACAGCTGATGCTCTCTGGAAAGCACCACCTCCTGGCAGGCCAATCAGCACAAAAATAAAGCATTAAACCACCAAAGCTAAGAACCCTCAGACATTCCTACCCCCACCCCCACCTGATGGTCCTTCCCTACCCTCCCTGGTAGCAGAAGACAAAGGACACATAATCTTGGGAGTTCTAGGG
>NW_012114888.1:1988310-2027089 GCF_000951035.1 Colobus angolensis palliatus | reverse complement strand
AATCTTGGGAGTTCTAGGGCCCCAGCCACCACTGGTTCCTCTCCATGCTACCACAGCTGATGCTCTCTGGAAAGCACCACCTCCTGGCAGGCCAACCAGCACAAAAATAAAGCATTAAACCACCAAAGCTAAGAACCCTCACAAAGTCCATTGCACACTTCCCCCCCACCCCACCACCACCACCACCTCCACTGGAACAGGCACTGGTATCCACAGCTGAGAGACCCACAGACAATTCACATCACAGGACTCTGTGCAGACAACTCCCAGTACAAGCACAGAGCTGAGTACATTCACTGGGTGACTAGACCCAGAAGAGAGACAACAATCACTAGAGTTCAGCTCACAGGAAAAGAGGAGAGTGCTACATCATTGGAACACCCCATGGGACAAAAGAATCTGGACAATTGCCTTCAGCCCTAGACCTTCCCTCTGACAGAGGAAATGAGAAAAAAACAGAAAACCAACTTCTCAAATGAGAAGGAACCAGAAAACCAACCTGGTAACATGACAAAACAAGGCTCTTCAACACTCCCAAAAAATCACACTAGTTTACCAGCAATGGATCCAAACCAAGAATAAATCCCTGATTTATCTGATGTATTATATGCCCTTTGTCTTCCACTAACAGGATGGGTAGGGAAGGACCATCAGGTGGGGGTGGAACTAGGCATGTCTGAGCTCAGACTCTCCTTGGGCAGGTCCTGCTGTGGCTGCTGTAGGGGATGTGGGTGAGATTCCCAGGTCACTGGAGTTGTGTACCTAGGAGGATTATGGCTGCCTCTGCTGAGTCATGCAGGAGGTTAGTTATTAAGCTAATCAGGGAGGGACCAGAGAAGGGTGAAGCCCAATGAGAGAAAAAACAAAAAAAAAGATACAAAAAGTGAAGGGAGAAATATTCAAGGAAATAGATAGCTTAAAGAAAAAGCAAACAAAAATTCAGGAAACTTTGGACACACTTTTAGAAATGTGAAATGCTCTGGAAAGTCTCAGCAATAGAATTGAACAAGTAGGAGAAACAAATTCAGAGATCAGAAACAAGGTCTTCGAATTAGCCCAATCCAACAAAGACAAATAAAAAAGAATAAGAAAATATGAACAAAGTCTCCAAGAAGTCTGAGATTAGGTTAAATGACAAAACCTAAGAATAACTGGTGTTCTGGAGGAAGAAGAGAATTCCAAAAGCTTGGAAAACATATTTGAGGGAATAATCAAGGAAAACTTCCGTGGCCTTGCTAGAGACCTAGACATCCAAATACAAGAAGCCCAAAGAACACTTGGGAAATTCATTGCAAAAAGATCTTCACCTAAGCATATTGTCATCAGGTTATTCAAAGTTAAGACAAAGGAAAGAATCTTAAAAGCTGTGAGAGAGAAACACAAGGTAACCTATAAAGGAAAACTTATAAGATTAACAGCAGATTTTTCAGCAGAAACCCTACAAATCAGAAGGGATTGGAGCCTTATCTACAGCCTCCTCAAACAATTATCAGCCAAGCATTTGGTATCCACCAAAACTAAGCATCATATGTGAAGAAAAGATACAGTCTTTTTCAGACAAACAAATGCTAAGAGAATTTGCTATTACCAAGCCACAACTACAAGAACTGTGAAAAGGAGCTCTAAATCCTGAAACCAATCCTGGAAACACATCAAAACAGAACCTTTTAAAGCATAAATCACACAGGACCTATAAAACAAAAATATAAGTTAAAAAGCAAAAACAAAAAACAAAACCAAAGTACACAGGCAACAAAGAGCACAATGAATGCAACTGTACCTCACATTTTAATATTAATATTGAATGTAAATGGCCTAAACGCTCCACTTAAAAGATACAGAACTGCAGAATGGGTAAGAACTCACCAACCAACTATCTGCTGCCTTCAGGAGACTCACCTAACACATAAGGACTCACATAAACTTAAAGTAAGGGGGTGGAAAAAGGCATTTCATGCAAATAGACACCAAAAGCAAGCAGGGGTAGCTATTGTTATATCAGACCAAACAAACTTAAATGCAATGGCAGTTAAAAGAGACAAAGAGGGACATTATATAATGGTAAAAGGCCTTGTCCAACAGGAAAATATCACAATCCTAAACATATGTGCACCTAACACTGGAGATCTCAAATTTACTTATTACTAATAGACCTAAGAAATGAGATAACCAGCAACACAATAATAGTGGGGGACTTCAATACTCCACTGACAGCACTAGACAGGTCATCAAGACAGAAAGTCAACAAAGAAACAATGGATTTAAACTATATCTTGGAACAAATGGACTTAACAGATACATACAGAACATTTCAGCCAACAACCGCAGAATACACATTCTATTCAACAGCATGAAACTTTCTCCAAGATAGACCATATGGTAGGCCATAAAACAAATCTCAATAAATTTAAGAAAATTGAAATTATATCAAGCACTCTCTCAGACCACAGTGGAATAAAAGTGGAAATTAACTCCAAAAGGAACTTTCAAAACCATGCAAATACATGGAAATTAAATAACTTGCTCTTGAATGAGCATTGAGTCAAAAACAAAATGAAGATGGAAATTTAAAAAATCTGCAAACTGAAGGACAGTAATGACACAACCTCTCAAAACCTCTGGGATACAGCAAAGGTGGTTGTAAGAAGAAAGTTCATAGCCCTAAACGCCTATGTCAAAAAGACTGAAAGAGCACAAACTGACATTCTAAGGACACACCTCAAGGAACTAAAGAAACAAGAACAAACCAAACCCAAATCCAGCAGAAGAAAGGAAATAACCAAGATCAGAGCAGAAGTAAATGAAATCAAAACAAACAAAAAAATACAAAAGATAAATGAAACAAAAAGGCGGCTCTTTGAAAAGATAAATAAAATTGATAGACAATTGGCAAGATTAACCGAGAAAAGAAGAGAGAAACCCAAATAACCTCACTAAGAAACGAAACAGGAGATACTACAACTGATAATACTGAAACACAAAAGATCATTCAAGGCTACTATGAACATCTTTATGCACATGAACTAGAAAGCCTAGAAGAGATGGATAAATTACTGGAAAAATACAACCCTCCTAGCTTAAATCAGGAACTATTAGATACCCTGAACAGACCAATAACAAGTAGCAAGATTGAAATGGTAATTTAAAAATTAGCAACAAAGAAGTCCAGGACCGGGCCGGGCGCGGTGGCTCAAGCCTGTAATCCCAGCACTTTGGGAGGCCGAGACGGGTGGATCATGAGGTCAGGAGATCAAGACCATCCTGGCTAACACGGTGAAACCCCATCTCTACTAAAAAAAATACAAAAATCTAGCCGGGTGAGGTGGTGGGCGCCTGTAGTCCCAGCTACTCGGGAGGCTGAGGCAGGAGAATGGTGGGAACCTGGGAGGCGGAGCTTGCAGTGAGCTGAGATCTGGCCACTGCACTCCAGCCTGGGCAATAGAGTGAGACTCCGTCTCAAAAAAAAAAAAAAAAAAAAAAGAAGTCCAGGACCATATGGATTCACAGCAGAATTCTACCAGGCATTCAAAGAATTGGCACCCATCCTTTTGACACTATTCCACAAGATAGAGAAAGAAGGAATGCTCCCTAATTCATTCCATGAAGCCAGTATCACCCTAATACCCAAACCAGGAAAGGACATGACCAAAAAAGAAAACTACAGACCAATATCCTTGATGAACATGGATGCTAAAACCCTTAACAAAATACTAGCTAACCAAATCCAACAACATGCCAAAAAGATAATCCACTATGATCAAGTGGGCTTCATACCAGGGATGCAGGGATGGTTTAACATATGCAAGTCAATAAATGTGATGCACCACATAAACAGAATTAAAAACAAAAATCACATGATCATTAAACAGATGCAGAAAAAGCATTTGACAAAATCCAGTGTCCCTTTATAATTAAAACTCTCAGCAAAATCGGCGTACAAGGGACATAACTTAATGTAATAAAACCCCTTAATGACAAACCTACAGCCAACATAATACTGAATGGGGAAAAGTTGAAGGCATTTCCTCTGAGAACTGGAACAAGACAAGGATGCCCACTCTTACCACTCCTCTTCAACATAGTACAGGAAGTCCTAGCCAGAGCAGTCAGACAAGAGAAAAAAATAAAGGGAATCTAAATAGGTAAAGAGGAAGTCAAACTGTCCCTGTTTGCTGAGAATATGATTGTTTACCTTGAAAACCCTAAGGACTCCTTCAAAAAGCTCCTAGAACTGATAAAAGAATTCAGCAAAGTCTCTGGATCAAGATTAATGTACACAAATCAGTAGCTTTTCTGTTCACCAACAGCAAAAACTCAACCCCTTTTACAATAGCTGCAAAATAATAAAATACTTAGGAATATACTTAACCAAGAAGTCGAAAGACCTCTACAAGGAAAACTACAAAATACTGCTGAAAGAAATCATAGAGGACATGAACAAATGGAAACACATGCCATGCTCATGGATGGCTATAATCAATATAGTGAAAATGACCATACTGCCAAAAGCAATCTACAAATTCAATGCAATCCCCATCAAATACCACCATCATTCTTCACAGAATTAGAAAAAACAATTCTAAAGTTCATACGAAACCAAAAAAGAGCCTGCATAGACAAAGCAAGACTAAGCAAAAAGAACAAATCTGGAGGTAGCACACTACCTGATTTCAAACTATACCAGAAGGCCATAGTCACCAAAACAACATGGTACTGGTACAAAAACAGGCACATAGACCAATGAAACTGAATAGAGAACCCAGATATAATCCCAAATACTTACAGCCAATTGATCTTTGACAAAGCAAACAAAAACATAAAGTAGGGAAAGGACACCCTTTTCTCTTTTTTCTTTTTTTTGTTTATTTATTTACTTCTATTATACTTTAAGTTCTAGGGTACATGTGCACAACGTGCAGGTTTGTTACATAGGCATACATGTGCCATGTTGGTTTGCTGCACCCATCAACTCGTCATTTACATTAGGTATTTCTCCTAATGCTATCCCTCCCCCACTCCCCCACCCCCCGACAGGCCCCGGTGTGTGATGTTCCCCGCCCTGTGTCCATGTGTTCTCATTGTTTAACTCCCACCTATGAATGAGAACATGTGGTGTTTGGTTTTCTGAAGGACACTCTTTTCAACAAATGGTGCTGGGATAATTGGCTAGCCACATGTAGGAGAATGAAACTGGATCCTCACCTCTCACCTTATACAAAAATCAACTCAAGATGGGTTAAAGACTTAAATCTAAGAGCTGAAACCATAAAAACTCTAGAAGATAACATTGGGAAAATATCCTTCCAGATGTTGGCTTAGGCAAGGATTTCATGACCAAGAACCCAAAAGCAAATGCAATAAAAACAAAGATAATAGCTGGGACCCAATTAAACAAAAGAGCTTCTGCATGGCAAAAGGAACAGCAGCAGAGTAAACAGACAACCCACAGAGTGGGAGAAAATCTTCACAATCAATACATCTGACAAAGGACTAATATCCAGAATCTACAATGAACTCAAACTAATCAGTAAGAAAAAAACACACAATCCCATCAAAAAGTGGGCTAACGACATGAACAGACAGTTCTCAAAAGAAGATATACAAATGGCCAACAAACATATGAAAAAATGCTCAACATCACTAATGATCAGGGAAATGCAAACCAAAACCACAATATGATACCACATCACTCCTGCAAGAATGGCCATAACAAAAAAAATCAAAAAATGGTAGATTTTGGTGTGGATGTGGTGAACAGGGAACACTTCTACACCACTGGTGGGAATGTAAACTAGTACAGCTGCTATGGAAAACAGTGTGGAGACTCCTTAAAGAACTAAAAGGAGAACTACCATTTGATCCAGCAGTCCCAGTACTGGGTATCTACCCAGAGGAAAATAAGTCATTACTCGAAAAAGATACTTCTGTATGCATGTTTATAGCAGCACAATTCACGATTGTAAAATCGTGGAACCAACCCAAATGCCCATCAATCAATAAGTGGCTAAAGAAACTGTGAGATATATAGATATATATATATATAGGAATACTACACAGCCATAAAAAGGAAAAACATTGACAGCATTTGCAGTGACCTGGATGAGATTGGAGACTATTATTCTAAGTGAAGTAACATCAGGAATGGAAAGCCAAACATTGTATGTTCTCACAGATATGTGGGAGCTAAGCTATGAGGATGCAAAGACATAAGAATGATATAATGGACTTGGAACTTGGGGAGAAGAGGGGGAGGGGGAGGGGAGCGAGGGATAAAAGACTGCAAATATGATGCAGTGTATACTGCTTGGGTGATGGGTGTACCAAAATCTCATAAATCACCACTAAAGTACTTACTCATGTAACCAAATACCAGCCATATCCCAATAACTTATGGAAAAGAAAAATAGTTCCAATTTTACAAACATTTCCATAAAATTGAAAACAATGGAAGATTTTCCAACACTTTCTATGAGGCCACAAATGCCTGTATACCAAAATCCGGCAGACATTTCACGAAAAGAAACAAAATGGACAAATGCATAATGACCATGTGGAATTTTTCAAAGAAATGCAAAGTTGGCTTAACATTTAAAAAAAATCAAAGAATGCAATTCACCATATTAACAAACTAAAAAGAAAATAAATGTGCACCTAAATGGTCCTTAAAAAAGCAAAAATCCAATACCCATTTCTGATTTAAAAATTTTAAAAAATATCTTAGTAAACTAGGATTAGAAGAAAAATTTGTCAACCCAATAAAGGGCATCTACAAAAATCCCACAGCTAACATCATACTTAATGGTGAAAGATTGAATGCTTTGCCTCTAAGATCAGGAACAAGACAGGGATGTCCAGTCACACTGGAGGTTCTAGCCAGGGCCTAATAAGGCAAGACAAAGAAATAAGAGCAACCAGATTTGAATGGAAGAAGAAAATCTATTTTCATTTGCAACATGATCATATATATAGAAAACCTGATGAAATCTACAAAAAGTCTAAGAACTAATAAGTGAATTTAACAAGATTGTAGGAGAAAAGATCAATATACAAAAATCAATAATATTTTTATACACAGTACTAGAAACAGTGAAAAATTGAAAAATACCTTTTATAATAGCATCAAAATATTAAATACTTAAGGAAATATGTGACAAAAGATGTGAAAGATCTACACATGAAAAACTGCAAAATATTGCTAAGAGATATTAAAGACCTAAATAAATAGATAGATATACCCTATTCATGAATTGAAAGACTGAATATTTTAAGATGTTAGCTCTCCCCTAATTGAACTATAGATTCAATGCAAACTCACTGCAAATTTCTGTAGGCTTTTTATAAAAATTGACAACTGAATTTTAAAATTCAAATGGATATGCAAAGAACTTAAAGTAGCCAAAACAAGTTTAAAAGACAACAAAAAACTTGGAGAATTTACATAATTTTACTGCAAAACTTATTATAAAGCTATAGTAATCAATACAGTGTGGTATTTGTGTAAAGACACACAACTAGGAACAGAATAGGGAGTCCAGAAACAGACCCACAAATATATGGTCAACTGATTTTTTTTTAAGTGTAAGGGCAATTCAGTGGAGAAAGAAAAATCTTGTCAACAAATGGTGCTGGAACAATTGGATATCCATATAGAAAAAAAGAGAACCGCAGCCTATAACTCACACCATAATCAAAAATTAATTCAAAATGGATCATAGACCTAAATGTAAAACTTAAAACTATACAATTTCTAGAACAGAAATTTAGAAGAAAGCCTCATGACCATGGATTAAGCAAAGATGTCTTAGATACATCACCTAAAAATGATCCATAAAAGAAAAAAAAAAACATATCAAGTGTCATCAAGGTTTAAATTTCTGCTTTTATAAAGACATTGCTAAAGAGAATGAGAAGACAAGATGCATACTGGGAGAAATACATATTATATCATATGTATCATATGTATGCTATATATGTACACACACACACACATATATATGATAAAGAATTTGTATCCAGAATATGTAAAGAACTCTGAAAGCTCAGTGATTTTAAAAACCCAATTTAAAAGATTTGAACACATAATTCAAGAAGATATATATAGGTAGCAAATAAGCACATAAAAAGGTACTCAACAAAATTAGTCACTAGGGAAATACAAATTAAAACCACTATGAGATACCACTACACATCTATTTAAATGAATAGCATTAAAAAGACTGCCCATAGCAAGTGTTGGTGAGAATGTGGAGGAACTGGAACTCTCGTACACTTTTAGTGGAAATCTAAAACCACTTTGGGAAAGAGTGTGATAGTGTCTTAAAAAGATAAACATACACCTACCATATGATCCAACTACTAACCTTTAAGTATTTACCCAAGCAAAATGAAAGTATATATTTCTACAAAGGATTCTTTTAAAACTTTATTTCAGTATCTTTAGGTGTATTAGTGGTTTTTGGTTACATGGATGAATTGTGTAGTGATAAAGTCTGAGATTTTACTGCACCCATCACCAAGTAGTGCAAGTAGTGTACATTGTACCCAATATGCAGTTTTTAAATGACTCATTCCCCTCCTACCCTCCTGCTTCTGAGTCTCCAAAGTTCATTATACAATTCTGTACACCTTTGTGTACCCATAGCTTACCTTCCACTTATTAGTGAGAATATGCAGTATTTGGTTTTCCATTCCTGAATTACTTCACTTAGAATAAGGGTGTCCAGCTCCATCCAAGTTGCTGTGAAAGACATTATTTCATTCTTTTTTATGGCTGAGTAGTATTCTATGGTGTATACATACCACATTTTCTTTATCCACTCATCAGTTGATGGGCACTTAGGTTGGTTCCATATCTTTGCAACTGTGAATTATGCTGTGATAAACATATATGTGCAGGTGTCTTTTTGATATAATGACTTCTTTTCCTTTGGATAGATACCTAGTAGTAGGATTGCTGGATCACATGGTAGATCTACTTTTAGCTCTTTGAGAAATATCATACCGTTTTCCATACAAGTTGAACTAATTTACGTACCCACCAACAGTGTATAAGTGTTCCCTTTTCACCACATCCATGCCAACATCTATTGTTTTTTGACTTTTTAATAATGGTCATTCCGGCTGGAGTAAGGTGATATCTCATTGTCATTTTAGTTTGCATTTTCCTGATGATTGGTGATATTGAGCATTTTTCCATATGTCTGTTGGCTACTTTTATATCTTCTTTTGAAAAATGTCTATTCATGTCATTTGCTCACTTCTTGATGAGGCTATTTTTTTTTCTGGCTGATTTGTTTGAGCTCCTTGTAGATTCTGGATATTAGTCCTTTGTCAGATGCATAGCATGCAAATATTTTCTCTCATTCTGTGGATCGCCTATTTACTCTGATGATTATTTTGCCATGCAGAAGCCTTTTCATTTAACTACGTCCTATTTTTATTTTTGTTTTTGTTGCATTTGCTTTTGGGGTCTTAGTCATAAATTCTTTGCATAGGCCAATGTTCAGAAAAGTTTTTCCTAGTTTTTTTTCTAGAATTTTAATGGTTTCTGGTCTTACATTTAGGTCATTAATCCATCTTGATTAAATTCAGAGAACACCTGTGAGACACTATATAAGATGACCATCCCCAAGACACATTATTATCAGAATTGCCAAGATGGACATGAACGAAAAAAGCTTGAAAGTAGAGAAAAAGGTCCTATCACCTATAAAGAGAAGGCCATCAGGCTAACTGCAGACTTCTCAGCAGAAACATACAAGCCAGAGAAGATTGAGGGTCTATTGGTAGCATTCTTAAGGAAAAGAAATTCCAACCAAGAATTTCATATCTCGCCAAACTAAGCTTCATAAGCAAGGAGAAATAAAATCTTTCCCAGACAAGCAATCGTTAAGGGAATTTGTTACCATGCAATTGATCTTACAAATGATGCTTAAGGGAGTTCTAAACATAGAAATGAAAGAACAATACCTGCTACCACAAAAACACACATAATAGTACATAGCCCACAGACCATATAAAGCAACTACACAATCGAGAATACAAAGTAACCAGTTATCAACACTATGACAGGACCAAAAGCCCACATATAAATATTAACCTTTATTGTTAACAGTCTAAACACTCCACTTAAAAGACACAGAGTGGCAAATTGGATTAAGAAAAAAGAAAAGAAAAGACCCAACCTTCTGCTGTCTTCAAGAGACCTATCTTACATGTAACAAAATATGTAGGCTTAAGGTAAAGGGATGGAGAAAGATCTATCATGCAAATGAAAAACAAAAAAGAGCAGGTGTTGCTATTCTTGTATCAGATAAAACAGATTTTAAACCAACAACCATAAAAAAAGGACAAAGAAGGTCATTACATAATGATAAAAGTTTCATTGAAGAAGGAGACTTAACTATTCTAAATATATATATGCATCCAACACTGGAGAACTCAGATTCATAAAACAAGTACTTTTAAACTTAGGAAAAGACTTAGACTGCTACACAATAATAGTGGAGACTACAACACTCCCACTGACAGCATTAGACAGATCACTGAGGTAGAAAACTGACAGAAGGCTGGGCGCGGTGGCTCACGCCTGTAATCCCAGCACTTTGGGAGGCCGAGACGGACGGATCACAAGGTCGGGAGATCAAGATCATCCTGGCTTACATGGTGAAACCCCGTCTCTACTAAAAAGTACAAAAAAACTAGCCAGGCGCGGTGGCGGGCGCCTGTAGTCCCAGCTACTCAGGAGGCTGAGGCAGGAGAATGGCATAAACCCGGGAGGCGGACCTGCTCGGCTGTAAAGCAAGTGTCAATAAATTTCAAAAAATCAAAATCCTATGAAGCATATTCTCAGACCACAGTGGAATAAAAATAAAAATCAATACCACCCTCAAAACCACCCAATTACATGTAAACTAAGCAATCTGCTCCCAAATGACTTTTGGGTATGCAAAGGAATTAAGGCAGAAATTGGAAAATTCTTTGAAATAGGTAAAAATGGAGACACAACATATCAAAATCTCTAGGATGCAACAAAAGCAATTAGTTAAGAAGAAAGTTTATAGTGCTAAATGCCTAAATCAAGAAGATAGAAAGATCTCAAATTAACAATCTAACATTTCATCTAAAGGTACTAGAAAAACAAGAACTAACTATCTCAAAGCTAGCAGAAAAAAAGAAATAACTCAGCATTTCTATACACCAATAGCATTCAAGCTGAGAGCTAAATCAAGAATGCAATCCTATTTACAATAGCAACAAAAAATAAAATACCTAGGAATACATCTAAAGAACAAGGTGAAATATCTCTACGGGAAGAACTACAAAACACTGATGAAAGAAATCATACATGACACAAACAAATGGAAAAGCATCCCATGCTCATGGCTTTAAAATAGCCACAATGTCCAAAGCAATCTACAGATTCAGTGCTATTCCTATCAAACTACCAATGTCATTTTTCATAAAATTAGAAAAAAACTAATTTAAAATTCATTTGGTACCAAAAGGAGCCTGAATAGTCAAAGCAATCCTAAGCAATAAGAACAAATCCAGAGGCATCATAGTGCCTGACTTCAAACTATACTATCATGCTGCAGTAACCAAAACAGCCTCGTGTTGGTACAAAAATAGATACATAGACCAATGAGACAGCCACCAAATGATCTTTAACAAAGTCTACAAAAATAAGCAATGGAAAATGATTCCCCATTCAAAAAATAGTGCTGGGTAAAGTGGCTAACCATATGTGGAAGAATGGAACTGGACACCTACCTATCACCATACACAAAAATCAACAAGATGGATTAAAGACTTAAATTTAAGACCTCAAACTATAAAAATTCTAGAAGAAAACCTAGGAAATAGCCTTCTGAACATTGTCTTTGGCAAATAATTTATGACTAAGTCATAATTCCTCAAAAACAATTGTAACAGAAACAAAAATTGGCAAGAGGTCCTAATTAAATGAAAGAGTGTCTGCACAGTAAATGAAACTATCAAAAGAGTAAATAGACAACCTACAGAATGGGAGAAAATATTTGCAAACTATGCATCCAACAAAAAACTAATATCCAGAATCTATAAGGAACATAATTCAACAATCAGAAAACAAATAACCTAATTAAAAAGTGGGCAAAGGACACAAATAGACACCTCTCAAAAGAAGACATATAAGCACCCAACAAACATATGAAAGAATGCCCAACATCATGAATCATCAGAGAAATGCAAATCAAAACTACAGTGAGGTACCATTGCACACCAGTCAAAATGGCTATAATTAAAAAAATAAAAAAATAAAAACAGCCATTGGTGAGGCTGCAGAAAAAAGAGAACACTTATACACTATTGGTGGGAATGTAAATTAATTCAGCTAAGCAGTTTGGGGATTTCTCTAAGAACTAAAAATAGAACTACCATTCGACCCAGCAATTCTATTAATGGGTACATACTCAAAGGAAAATAAATAATTCTACCAAAAAGACACATGCACTCATATGTTCATCACAATACCATTAAGAACAATGACATGGAATCAACCTAGATGCCCACCAGTGGTGGATTGGATAAAGGAAACATGGTATATACACATCGTGGAATACTATACTGATATAAAAAAATAAAATCATGTCCTTTGCAGCAACATGGATACATCTGGAGGCCATCATACTAAGTAAATTAACAGAAAAGCAGAAAACAGATATCACATTCTCACTTATAAGTGGGAGCTAAACTTCCAGTACACATAGACACGTGGAGAGGAACAACAGACACTAGGGACTTCAAAAGGAGGGAGGGAGGTAGGGGCACAAGTTCCGTAAACCTTTCTATTGGTTACTATGTTCACTGTCTTGGTGACAGAATCAGTGGAAGCCAAAACCTCAGCATCATACAATATACCCATTTAAGAAACCTGTACATGTACCCGTTGAATCCAAAATAAAAATTAAAATTGAAAAAAATTTAAAATTAAAATTAAAAAAGAAAACTTTTGGAGGTAATAGATATGTTCATTATCTTAATGTTTTTGATGGTGTCACTGGTAAATACGTATGTCAGGGCTTGTCAAATTGTACATTTTAAATTATACCTCAATAAAGCTGTCAAAAAATAAAAAAGTAAAGCCCAATCTCTATAGTATCTCTCTTCTGATGTAGTGGCTGTTGTATGTGCTGATATTTATTCCTCCTCTGATCATTATATATCATGACCTTCTTCAATAAGGTCTCAAGTTCCCTAAAGGTGGGGACAATGTCTTTTACACTGTTGTTTTGTTTTGTTTTATTTAATTTCTCAGAGCATATTGGTTAGAGCTCTGGCAGAAAATTGATGAAATACTCAAATTGAAGTAATCTAAGGAAATTTTAGTAAGGAACGTTTTTTCCTTTTTTTAACCAAGGCGAGGTCATAGGTAAGGGGTCTCCCATAAGGGTTACTACATGACCAAGGGCAGGTTACAGAGAGGTGCTATTATCACCCCTGGGCCTGAGTGGATGAAGGGATGGTGTGCTTATCAGAACTTGGACTCAGAAAGAAAGTTATGTGGTGAACTGTGACCTTCAGTTGGGTGATACACCCAGCCTTAATAAGCCTGCAGTGGGAGAACTGGGGGAGTAGCTAATAGAAGTCACCATTCTAATCTCCTGTTGGTGCTTCCCATTGGACAAGTCCAACTGGAAGTCAGAGCATGAGGAAGATTATTGATATGGTATACCCAGGTCAAACTCTTGAGACAGTGATCAGAGCACAGAAGGGTAGAGGGTGGGTCTGGAGGCACAAATGGGGATAGGCAGCACACAGAATATCTAGAACTATTTTGAACATGTGCTTACTTTGCAAATGCTTCTTGTCTGATTGATAAATTGTTGATTTAAAAATCTTGACAAAATGATCATATTCTGCTTTAGAAGAATGACTATTCATTGGCATTTGAAAGCACTTCTCTTTTAGGACCATCTGCAAATTCAATTGACAGTTATTTTCTCACTATTGCCTCATCGGCCCTTCTCATTCCATCAACACTGTGCCAAAATAAAAAATTTCCAGAGTTATTCCTTGATTTTTCCTCTAGACTCTTCTCTACAATAGAGATATTTAGGTAAACTGTAATCTTTATTTGAAGCTATACTATTTTTAAGTGTCCCTCTAAAAAAAGTTTTCATGTTTAAATAAATTTGGGAAACTAAATAAAGTGAATGAATATATGCTAAAATGTATAAACTGCAGCAAAACTTCTACCTGGACATAAAGGTGTTTCCATATTCTTCTGAAATCTAGGTGGAGGTTTCCAACCCTCAGTTCTTGGCTTCTGTGCACCCACAGGCCCAATACCACACCTAAGCTGTCAAGGCTTAGTGCTTGCACCCTCTGAAACAATGGCCTGATCTGTACCTTCTCCCCTTTTAGCCATGGCTGGAGTTGAAGCAGTTGGGACGCAGGACACCATGTCTTGAGGCTGCGTGAAGCAGGGAGACTCTGGGCCCAACCCAGGAAACCGTTTTTCCCTCCTAGGCCTCAGGTCTGTGATGGGAGGGGCTGCAATGAAGGTCTCTGACATTTTCTCCATTGTCTTGGTGATTAACATTTGGCTCCTCATTACTTATGTAAATTTCTGCAGCAGGCTTGAATTTCTCCCCGGAAAATGAGTTTTTCTTTTGTACTGCATCATCAGGCTGCAAATTTTCCAAACTTTTCTGTTCTGCTTCCTCTTGAACACTTTGCCACTTAAAAATTTTTTCTGCCAGAGATCCTAAATCATCTCTCTCAAGTTCAAAGTTCCACAGGTCTCTAGGGAAGGGGCAAAATGCTGCCAGTCTCTTTGCATAGCAAAAGTGACCTTTACTGCAGTTCCCAACAAGTTCTTCATCTCCATCTGAGACCACCTCAGCCTGGACTTCATTGTCCATATCACTATCAGTATTTTGGTCAAAGCCATTCAACAAGTCTCTAGGACATTTCAAACTTTCCCACATTTTCCTATCTGCTTCTGAACCCTCAAAACTGTTCCAAGCTCTGCCTGTTACCCAGTTCCAAAGTTGCTTCCACATTTTCAGGTATCCTTTTTTTTTTTTTTTTTTTTTTGAGACGGAGTCTCGCTCTGTCGCCCGGGCTGGAGTGCAGTGGCCGGATCTCAGCTCACTGTAAGCTCCGCCTCCCGGGTTCACGCCATTCTCCTGCCTCAGCCTCCCAAGTGGCTGGGATTACAGGCGCCCGCCACCTCACCTGGCTAGTTTTTTTGTATTTTTTTTTTTTAGTAGAGACGGGGTTTCACCGTGTTCGCCAGGATGGTCTCGATCTCCTGACCTCGTGATCCGCCCGTCTCGGCCTCCCAAAGTGCTGGGATTACAGGCTTGAGCCACCGTGCCCGGCCATTTTCAGGTATCCTTATAGCACACCCCACTCTCTGCGGTACCAATTTACTGTATTAGTCTGTTCTCACGCTGCTATGAAGACATACCTGAGACTGGGTAACTTATTAAGGAAAGAGGTTTAATTCACTCACTGCTCTGGATGGCTAGGGAGGCCTCAGGAACCTTACAATCACGGCAGAAGGTACCTCTTCACAGGGCAGTAGAAGAGAGAATAAGTGCCGAGCAAAGCAGGGAAAAGCCCCTAGTAAAACTATCATATCTCATGAGAACTCACTATCATGAGAACAGCATGGGGGAACCATCCTTATAATCTAATTACCTGCCATGAGGTCCCTCCCACAACATGTGGGGATTATGGGAACTACAATTCAAGATGACATTTGGGTGGGAGCACAGCCAAACCATATCGCCAGGTCATCCTCCCATTTTTACAACCACAGAACATCCCAGTAGACCCATTCTGATGCTACCAATAAACTGGTTCTTGGCATTTCTAGAAAAAAAAATCCATCAAAGAAAACTTTTGCTGTTATCATTTATAATTGAGGAAGAAATAGAGACTCTGGTCACCACTGATGTGGCATGTTCACAGAATGAGTTAGAAAGGGGATTATGAGAAAAACCATGCCTGCTAAGCCTTGATAGAGCAATAAACAGAAAGCCCAAGCTGTGCTCTACAGTCTCTCTGTGGGATATGACCTGCAATCTTCATTATCAAAAGAGCGAACATTGTTTTTTCTGCTTTTCAATAGGTAATTCACTCTTATTCAAAGAGATTGTAGATAAAAATGCTCTGTGCTTTTGAAATTTACAATCTGCTGGACAATAGTTTCTGAGTGTTATGAGCACCATAGTGAGAACAGATGTCCTTGGGCTCCCTCCCCTGCCTTCTCCTCCGCTTCCCTCCTCTCCACAGTACCTCCCTGCTTCTTCTATCTATCCTTTCCACTGCTCCCCAGCCTCCAAGGCTGCTTTTGTGTTAACTCCTGCTGCCTTCACATACAATGTCCCACTGTCATTCACAAACAATGGCCAGTGTCACAGATGAGACCTCAGACATCCTGGCCTGCTGAGCTGTAACTTGAAAAACCAGCAATTAAAAAACTTCCTCCTATCTGCTAATCTTCCTTCAAAAGAATCAGATGCAAAATCATGTTCTTTTTCATGAAAATGTTCCTGGCCTGTGGGTGTCAACAGAGGAAGTCTGCCACATCCCAAGGTGACTAGCAAGAAAGCCTCCCTCCTCATCAGTAAAGAACAAACTGCTAGGCAGCTCTTCACCCACCAGAACTACAGAGTCGCCTCCTCTGTCTGTTTCTGTGGGCAGTAAAATTTGGGGGCATTTGTTCTGGAGCTGTGAGTAAAACGGAATAAGTTGGGTTTACTGCCATCTTTCACAATAAGGTGAACTGGACTCAAATATAATTGCAATGTTTAAAGTGGTCTCAACCCTTCTAACACAAATGCCAGCCTTCTTCAGCATTCAGTTACTTGGTGCCAATAAACAGCCCCTCCTCCTTCCTTTCTCTTGAAGAATAAACAGCATGTGCTGTCATACACTGTCTGTTCCCACCTCGACAGGAAAACCAAATGTCCCAATGTTTTGGTTCCCTCATGTCAGCTCAATACTGGCTGGAAGTACCCAACACAAAGAATGTCCGAAAGAAAGAATTTCATTTGATGAAACCAGTATTTTCAAGCCACAATCCAAACTCTGTGATCAAAGAATGTGATTATTTTCTTCCTAAATTAAGTAGTAGTGTGTAAGGCAAAAGTCCACGAGACAAATTATACTTCCCTGTAGCCATCCAGGTAACACCACCAGACAAAGTTTTCGCTTGTCTAGTACAAGGCACCATTTCTCAAAATGTCTTCCATGTGCTCAGAAACATGTAGAATAGAGGGCCCCACTGCGGATATTCTGAATCATAACCTCTGCATTTGAACAAATGTTCCTGGTAATTCTTTTGCTCACCCAAGTTTGAGAATCACTGATCTAAACTAGGGAAAGATAGGCATGGGTCCAGACACTCTACCTATACCTGATTACGTTGTTTTGTATGCATCACAGAGAAGAGAAGGGTTTTGAAGGCATACCCAACTCTCTATGCTTTCTCCATAAAATTATTTTTATTTAAAACATCACCTGTTATATGAACATTCTGCTTAAACAAAGTGATATACAAGACAAAGACAAATGCTTGGGTATGATTTAGAAATATTTGCTATCAAACAGAATTACTTTAAATTTCTGCCTACACTTTCATACAATCTTATATTAGCCACAGGCTGCCTTTGGGCTTATTCCTAGATGTGATTTCTATGCTTTGCCTACTTTTGGAACATATACCCATTCCTTTTACTTTCCACCCTTCTTCCAAGGATTATTTCTCCCATCAGTTTTTGTCTTTATAGAGCAGCAATCCGCAGAGGGTAATCTGGGAATCCCAGGGGTCCCTGAGACCCTTTCAGGGGACTGATGAGGTAAAAACTATTTTCAAAACTAAGATGTTATGTTCCTTTTTCCCTCTTATTTTCTCATGTGTGTACAATGGCATTTTCTGGATGCTACATGATGAGTGATGACATCATCACTCTGATGGCTAATGGAATGCATTTCTGTGTATTCTTGTGCTTTAAGATTTTCTCAATTTTAATTTCTAATATGATAAATATCAATAGATACAGTCCACATAAACAAAAGCTCTTTGAAGTCCAATTTTTATCAATATAAAGGGGTCCTAATACCAAATAGCTTGAGAACTACTGTTACAGGAAATGGAGTCACATTTCTATCAAGATGGGCCACATCTTAGTAAATTCAGAATTCTTGATCCATCTACCCAGCTGCCATCTCCCTGATGATCGATCAGTGAACAGCCAGTTTCTGAGTGCCTGTTACATGTCAGCCACTGTACACATAGCAGTTGAAGATAGGAAAGAAGAAAATAAGGAAGAGAAGGAAGGAAAGAAGGAAGGAAGGAAGGGAGGCAGGTAAATGAATAAAGGACAAAGAATGAGCTCCTAAAGGCGTTTATAGCCTTCTATAAATCTCTCTATAGATAATATGAGAATCATCTCAAAAAACATTTAAACTTAAGCATGGGTTAAGATCAGTTTATTTGTGTTTCCAAAAGCTCCCCAGATGATTCTAATGCATAACTTTAGTTAAGAATAACATCTAAAATAATTGCCTCCCAAAACTGAGGTACAGATTGCTCTTTCTCATATAACTTACCAGGGCTTAGAGTACCTGTAAACACTCAGCAGCAGGCAGCAGGAAGACGTTTGGCTAAACGAGTACAGGAAACATCGCAGGACTCTGTCAGTTAATGCGAAGACAAGGTAGGCAAAAAGCATTCAGTGTCTGGGTCCAACAACAAGGTAAGATTAAGGGATCGGGATTCAACGGGACTACAGAAAGCAAGGAGGGGCTTGAGTTCTGACTACAAGGGGAGTTGAGCAAGATTCCTTTGCAAGAACCAAATCAGGGACCTTAGTTTCAGAACTTGGGCAAGAGGAGATGGCAATTAGGCAAGAGGCCAGGTATCAAAGCCAAGTACCTAGGGAAAGCAGAATTTGCACATTGGGCTTTTTAAACGTACTCTAGATGCAAGATTGGTTCTAGGAGGTGCAAAATGGAGCTGGGAGCGGTGTGGCAGGGAAGAAGGCTTTCAGGGACCCTAGAGATGAGTGTGAAAGACACAAAAAGAGGAAACAGACAAATCACCAAGCTTTTAAAAGTAAGTGTTGATCACTCAAAACACTTTTAAAAAACTGTGGCATGAGTGAGAAACTATAGTAGTATGTTTTCAGTTCCGTGTAAAGAACCATGATTACCTGAAAAATTAGATCTTGATTTGCTTTTGTCGTCTTAATTGTAAATATTACAAAGCATTTTCTAGTCTAATCCGACTTCCTGCAAGAAATAAATTTTTAAAAATTATTTTCTTTAGTAAATCCCCTGATCTTAGTTTTTTCTTCTCATTCGTCTTTTTTACCTAAATTTAATTTGTTGTTACAGTTAAACAGGATCCACTTTGTTAAGATTTTACTACATATACATTTATTCTCAGTTGAAAATCATATACCAGGCTCTACAAAAGTTTCAGATAGGATGCTGCATAACATTTACGTGAAAAATAGTATAAATTTAGTTAATTAGTAAAAAACTTTTCAGAATGTTATGACTTTGTACAGAAGGGTATGCAGTAGCGTGCTTTCAGGGATATTTCATGTTTACTTCACAGCGCACCTGGATACACCAGAGCTACTTTCTGACAAATTGATCGACTGATCCAATCAAATCAGGATGGCAGAGCAACTTCGTGGATGTAATGTTTAAACTCTGAGCATTTCCTCAACAGCAATACTTTCTGAAGGAAATAATCAACTCAGTTTTTCTAGTTCTGCGCCCAATGGTATCATGGATAAAACTTCGATAGCAGCTAATCCTGCATAAATAGCAGCCAACTGTGTGTATTGGAGACACATTACCTTATTTGTACAGTAATAGATGTCTAAACCACTTTAGACTAGACTTTCATTTGAAAGATGCACATAAGGTATTTTTTTCATTTAATAAACATTTATTGAGCACCTCTTATGGGCCAAGCCCTATGCAAGCCACTGAGGAAACAAAGACAAGTTAGATCCAAATTCTGCTCTTGAGAAGTACTCAAACTGGTGAATCATACACATAAATCATTGACTGCAATGTATCAGAATAAATATTATGTTAGAGGAACAAACTACTGTTTGTGTGCAACTATGAGCAAACTATTATTTATCCCTGCAGTGGAAATAGAGGATGAGGGTAGAGAGTCAAGGACACAACAGACAGAAAGTGATATTTGAATTGGTACTTGAAAGGTGAGTGGGAATTTTCCAGAGGTAAAAAGAGTGAGAGGGAAAAGGAAACAGGTTGTAAAGCTGCCTTTAAGATGGCTTCTTGTATTCAGGCAGTAGGAGAACTGAGGAGGTGGATTACTTGATGAGGTCAAGGATGGCCTCAATGGCATTTCCACAGAGAAAAACCTTAGCCGCCTCTTCCCTCCTAGAGTGTCTTTGTTTTGTTTATTACTCTATTTCAATGAATCACCAGCTGGATGAAACCCAAGCAACCTTGGCAGATGAGGACTTGTTTTACCTATACTGGACTTTAAGGACTCTCTTTAGCTGACTCTTTGCAATATACAGTTCTCATTGTCAGAGAATCTACATGCTCTGAACTTTTGAGCCTATCCTGTCCATGTTTCTGGAATGAACTATTGAAAGGCATGCTTATTAAATTCAAAGAATGTGATAGGTTGGGTTTAATAAATGTATTGGAATGACAGATTCTGGGAATAAAAGTAATTCAGGCTAAAATTGTGGCACAGATCCAGTGGGAGAAAAGGTAATAAAAACTATGTAGAGTTCTTGTATTTGGGTTCATAAGACTAACTTCTAGAATCAGGATAGAGGATGAATAGGATCAAGTGTGGAATGACATAGGTTTCCATTATCTCTAAGCTCAGTGTACACAGATAGGGAGAATCTTCTAAAAATAGCTGACAAACCTGAAATTATCACAATTTCATCCCATTTCAGGACAATCAGACCATCCCTGAAGTATTCTGCCCACTTCTGGAAAGTGTCCCTTAAAGATGTGGACAAAATGGAGTATGCCCAGGAGAAGTAATGGGATGATAGAGATTTGAGAAACCACATCACAAGATAAAAAAGCAAAGACCAGAGAAATCAAGGTAAAGAGGAGAGGCCATTAATTATCTTCATCTAAGAAAAGTATGTACATGTATAATGTATTTAATCTCCCTATGATACCTTTTCAGGAGATTGATTTTGAAAAGACATTTGAGTGTATGTTTGAGATCTCTTTCTGTATTCTTTAGGCTGTCTACAAATTCATTAGTTTAGCCCCGTGTGATTACCACACTATTTTATTATTATTTAAATATTACATTATTCACATTATTACCTCTATTGGTTTTGTGCTTATATCAATTAGTGTCAATATTTTAGTTGTTATCTTAGAAATTACAATTTATTTTTTGAGACAGTGTCTCACTCTGTCTCCCAGGCTGGAGTGCTGCTCACTGCAACCTCCGCCCCCTGGGTTCAAGCAATTCTCCTGCCTCAGCCTCCCGAGTAGCTGGGATTGCAGGCATGCACCACCACGCCCGACTAATTTTTGTATTTTTAGTAGAAACGGGGTTTCACCATGTTGGCCTGGCTGGTCTCAAACTCCTGACCTCAGGTGATCCGCCCGCCTCGGCCTCCCAAAGTGCTGGGATTTACAGGCATGAGCCACAGCCTGTAGTTCTCTTTGAAGAGGTCCTTCACATCCCTTGTTAGCTGTATCCCTAGGTATTTGATTCTCTTTGTAGCAATTGTGAATGGGAGTTCATTCATGATTTAGCTCACTTCTTGCCTATTGGGGGTGTAAAGAAATGCTTATGATTTTTGCACATTGATTTTGTATCCTGTGAATTTGTTAAAGTTATACCTATCAGTTCCAGAAGTTTTTGGGCTGAGACAATGGGGTTTTCTAAATACAGAATCTTGTAGTCTGCAAACAGAAATACTTGAACTTCCTCTCTTCTGAAACTGTATACATTCACACCTACCTTCCCAACCATGATCTTAGACATTTGTTACATCTGGGCAGGTAAAGCATAGAACTGTACACTCCCAGTGGCTTCTCTCTTTGCTCCATTGCGGGAGGGGTGGTTGAAATGGCCCTGGAGTTAAGCAGTGGGTTGGTCCTGGGTCGGGCCAAAATTGTAAAGTGGATAGTATTCATCTTCTGTGCCTTTATCCCCTCTATGTCCCCTTCTATCTCTGTCAATCTCCACTCAAGGAAGGAGCTCTCCTTGATTCTTCACTACCATCTCTCTACATCTAAGCCTGCACTGGCTCTTCCTATGCAGGTGCAAACCATCACGCATAGTATTAGATAAGTGCCCATAAGACCAGAAGCATCAGCATCACCTGGAAACTACTTAGAAATGTGAAGTCACATTCAGAACTACCAAATCAGAAACTCCAAGGGTGGGGACCTTGTCATCTGTATTCTGTTAAGCCTTTTAGGTGATTTTAACTGAGGATAAAGTTTGAGAATCACTGCTTTAGAATAATTAGTCATCCTGAACTATAGATGATATCAGATTTTAGCATCTCCCCATCCGACATATTATAGGTCTGTTTGTGTTTTCCAGCCACCCGTACTGCCTGAATAATTTGCTAGCTCAGTGCAAAATGAAAATGTGGGGTCTCTTGTTTGAACAAGAAGAAGGAAAATAGTGTCAGTAGAAGTGTACAGAGGCCTTTTCCTTTCTTACCCATCTCTCTTGACTTGTCACAGTGTTTTTTTATTTGTAATTTAATATCATTCTGATTAAAGAAAAATGAAAGGTTTTAAGTTACTAGCACAAATTTTACCATTCCCCTTTATATTATGTAATGTCAGTTTGAATTGCAGATATTAGAGTATTTAACCCATATGCAGAATCACCAAAACTTCACAGTTTGTATTTTGTGGAAGGTGCTTTGAGTTGGCCCAAAGAGACAGACACAAACCAGGTTCAGACAGTTGCAAGGAGAAAAAGAGGATCCCTCAGGATAGAGTCAACTGATGGCAGTCTCAACATGGGACACTCATAGGAAAAGTGCAAACTCTCCCAGACACCTGGGGCCTCTGCCTGCTACATGAGGTATACTCACTTGGGCCTGATAGTCAATAGGTTCCTCCTCCCCCAAGCTGCTGAACCAACACTCCAACAGAGAAGTGGAGCCTGGGGGAATTCCAGCAGGTATTCTTCCCATGGTCTGCTGCCCCAATCCACAACAGATGGATGACCCCCACAGATCTTTAAACCTTCATGCCAGGACACACTCAATACATAGATCAGGGGTGGGCAAGGGGATTGCCCTCACTAAGACACACAATTGCCTACCAGATATGACATGGTACTACCAGTCTAAGGGTAGGGACAGCCACTGCCATGCCCATGCAGGGATTCCACAGAGTGAAAGCCTACAACCCTGCCTTCCCCACACTCATACCCATGCCCTTGTCAGGGACAAAGAGCATCAGCTGTTGGGGCTGAGGTGAGGTGCGACATGGGGTATCAGGGGCAAGGAAGCATGTGGCTGAGAAGCTATCTCAGGGAGGTGGCAGGAGGCAAGATCTTCCCTGAGTTGAGGCTCCAAGCTTCTTGCATATGCCCCATTGTCCATTCAGACATCATTTACAAAACACAAATTCCAAAATAAAAGTATTAAGAATTTGAAGATGGCGACCAGGTAGCATGAAGCTCCCAGATCAGGGTTCTTCTAAGCATAGGGCCCTGTGTAACCATACTGCTCACATGCCCATGAAGCCAGCTTTGCCAGCTACTCCTGAAATGAGTAGGATAAAAGCTGACCAGATCAATGGCATACCTATCCAGACTCCACACTGCCTTAGGAATAGAGTGGATCTCCTCAACTAGTTTCAAAAAAGACCTTCAGAATCTAACCCCTGAGCATGTCTTCAATCTCATCTTTACCTAGTACCTCCTCTGCAACTATAGATTTTAGCCAAACTTAACTTACTAGCAGGTGCTGTAGTCCACAAAGGTCTTTCTCAACTGCCTGTTGCTTCTGCTTCTGCCTGGAATGCTTCCCACTTTCACTACCACCATCTGCATCTCCACCTTCCCCTACTTTGTCTCCTACTTTATCTTTCAGGTGAATATTCTAGATGCATCTGGCATCCTGCGTGGTACTATACCATACTGCCTTCAATCCCAGTGTGGGAATTAACGTTGCCTGTTTACCTGCCTGTCCCCACAACAGCTATAAACTCCAAGAAGGCAGAGCTGGTGTCTTGTTCACTATATCTTCAGTGCTTGACAGAGTATTGGCAAGAGTAGGAAACAGTGACACTAATTAAATGGATGACTGGCCCAAGCTGTAAGACTCACAGGGTGCTTTCACTGAAACAACCGCCTGTCAAAGTATCTTATGACTAAATGTTGTAATCTTTTATTCTCTGAGTCACACACAGAACTACTTCCTTTTTTGAGATTGTTTTTATGTCTGTCATATAGTTTTAAGTGGTTGAAGTTTACAGGACTTTCTTCAGATGAGATGCAATCTCTTCTTGCTTCAGTAGAGTTTATACCTTAAAGATTTTTTAATCTTTCCTATTCTTCATTTGCTTCAAAAGTATTTATGATAACCGCAAGTGGTGGTGACCCCAGAATTGTGATCTGAAATGCCTTTGGATCATCAGCACAGGATTTTGCAAGTAGGCTTGTGCATAGGTCAGAGCTTTCCAGGCAGGTCAGCATGCTTAAACTCTTTAGGCTTAGAAGCCCTTAAAATATAAAAATAAATAAAATGAACATCAGTTACATTTTCTCTCACTGTGTACTCAGACATAAAAACCTCTCATTTTCTAAGAACCCTAAAGAGACAACTTGGGATTCACTGGAATCGTTTGTCATTGGCTCCTAAGAGATAGATAAAAATTAGGCGATAGCACAGCACGTGGAGGGAAGGAAATTCAGATGTCTTTGCTGCCCATTCCCTTCAGAGTGGGGCTCTATTTTGTCACAGTGTTCAGAGGTCAGAATCCAGAGCCCCAGCAAGAGCTCAAACATGCGGCGGCCCTCTGAGCTTTCTACCACCCAGCATTCATATTGACTTGGCTTTGAGGCTAACAATGGAAAGCTAGAGTTAGATTTGTCAAACTGTGCCTTGTATAAATTTGCTTGGTGTCTGAAGGCTATTTTGAAAGTATATTTAGGCTTCTGGTACTCTTGTGAAATTAATTGTTTAAAAATAGCTTGTTTGGTGGGTATAACTTCTGAAATAATTCACTTTTTTAAAGTAACACTGTAATTTTTACTCAGTGGCAATGTGTTTGTTCTAAAGTACACATAGTTTATAAGGGAAAGTAAGCCATGATCATGTGACTCTCTGGAGAAGGAAGAGGTATTATATTTGCTTCACTTGACCCAGATGTGCACAACCACAAGGAGAGAAAAACATTTTGTAACTTCTGCAGCTACTTTTTACTTCACTTGTCTAACATTTATTTAATTATTCATAATTTTCAATTTATCTTCTTACCTATAACATTAACTATGGATCACTAACTGTGTGCATGTTTATTCTCTAACAGTATAACAAAATGGTTAAGAACACACCAGCATCAGGAGCCAGAGTGCCTGAATTCAAATCTGAACCCCACCTGGCTCCGTTGCTATGAGATCTTGGGCTTCTCTGAGCCCCAGTTTCCTCATCTATAAAAAGGGGATAATAATATTGCCCACCTCACAGAGTTTTTGTGTGGTGCTATGACATGAGTCAATGTTTCGCACTATATATTTATATATATTTATATATTTTTTGACTATGTATTTTGACTATATATTTATATATAGTCAATATATTTAGCACTATAGACGTATTAGATAGGAATCACATCAGCAATCACATCTGGCAGACTAGATGTTGTTATTATTATCTTTTATTTTATGTATATTTATTTTATTTTTATTATTATCTTTCCACAGAAGCATAGAGAAGCACTGATAACCACTCATGGATGAGAGGACCTTTATGAGAGTCCAGTAGTAGTACACTGGAGAAGTTCCGGCACATCACTGAAGCAAAAAGTTTTGAAAGTAGATGCATTGGAGATGGTTAAAAAGAAGAGTTTCACTTTACTTCCATCACCTCTCCCTCAAGGCAGCATACCTCAGTGCCTAGACAGATTCCCCCAGTCCACATTCCTTTGGACTGTGAGAATATAGTGAGTGCTCAGCTTCCACAGGCATTCAGGATGCGGTCCAAGAGGGCAACTGTTTTTCTTGTCTGACATAGAATACTGAGGTGATCAGCATAGCTGAGTGGTTGGGAGAGGCTGAGAGCAGGGAATAGAGGCAGAGACTCACAGAAATTAGGGCCTGATTTCAACAAAGGGCCACAGATCCTATCAACCACTTCACAGACTTCATCAGGAAGCCTGCCCATGAGGTGCTGAGGGCACCTTGCCTGATGACCTCCCCACGAATGGACCCATGGGCACCTCCAGTGCTCTATATTTCTCACCTCCTCCAACCCATGCCTGGCTCCCTATGCACACTCCCGCAGAAGGCAAATGTCAGCCTCTGTAGATAGCTCAAGAGCATGAATGGTTAGCTGGCCTGACTCCGTGGGACTGGAGGAAGGCACATGAACTTGAACATTTCAGGGCACTGCCCTAAGGAAAAAAAAAAAACAGGAGGCTGTCAGCGCCTGACCTTACTTTGTGGGATCAAGAGAAAGCATACAAACTTAAGAATTTTCTCCTAAGAGGGAGCAAGAAGGTAGATCTGTTTTAAGGTCTTTGAGAAATCTCCAAACTGCTTTCCGTGTGGCTGAACCAATTTACACTCCCACCAGCAGTGTATAAGTGTTCCCTTTTCTCCACAACATCGCCAGCATCTGTTATTTTTTGACTTTTTAGTAATAACGATTCGGATTGGTGTGAGTTGGTATCTCACTGTGGTTTTCATTTGCATTTCTTAAATGATTAGTGATGTTGAGCATTTTCTCATATGCTTGTTGGCCATGTTTATGTCTTCTTATGAAAAGTGTCTGTTTGTGTCCTTTGCCCACTTTTTAATGGGGTTGTTTTTTTGCTTGTTAATTGTTCAAGTTCCTTACAGATTCTGGATATTAGACCTTTGTCATATGCATAGTTTGCAAATATTTTCTCCCATCCTGTGGGTTGTCTACTCTGTTGATAGTTTCTTTTGTTGTGCAGAAGTTTTTTAGTTTAATTCATTCTACTGTAAAGACATGTGCATTTGTATGTCTATTGAAGCAATATTCACACTAGCAAAGACATGGAATCAACCTAAATGCCCACCAATAGTAGACTTGATTATGAAAATCAGATACATATACACCATGGAATACTAAGCAGCCATAAAAAAGAACAAGATCATGTCCTTTGCAGCAACATGAATGAAGCTGGAGGCCATTATCCTAAGCAAACTAACACGGGAACAGAAAACCAAATACCACATGTTCTCACTTATAAGTGGAAGCTAAACATTGAGTACATATGGACACAAAGAAGAGCATAGACACTGGGGCCTGCTTGAGAGTGGACGGTGGGAGGAAGGTGAGGATTGAAATACTACCTATTGAATACTATGCTTATTACCTGAGTGATGAAATAATCTATACACCAAACTCCCATAACATGCAATCTACCTATATAACAAGCCCGTACATACCCCTGAACCTAAAATAAAAGTTAACAAAAATTGAATTATTATATAATCTGGCAATCTCATTACTGGATATATTTTTACCCTGCATAATTCAATGGAAATGCCATCAGTATATTGAAGACATATTTTCACTCCTATGTTAAGTGGAGCCTTATTCACAATAGCCAAGATAATGGAATCAACCTCAATGTCCATCAACAGATGAAAGGATAAAGAAAATGTGGCATATTTACACAATGGAATATATTCAGCCATAATAAGGAATAAAATCTTGTAACTTGTAGCAACATTCATAAACCTGGTGGACATTAAGTGAAGTAAGCCAGGCATAGAAAGACAAATACCACATAATATCACTCATATGTGAAATTTAAAAAGTTGTTAACATAGAAGTAGAAAGTACAGTAGTGGTTACCAGATGATGGGGAGGGTAAGGGCCTGGGGTAGATAAGGAGAGTTTGGTGAATGCGTACAAAGCTACAATTATATAGGTGGAATATGTTTTGGTGTTCTATTGCATAGTAGGCTGACTATAGTTAATAACAACGTATTGTATATTTCAAGATAGCTAGAAAAGAGATATTTGAATGTTTTCATCACAAAAAAAGATAAATATTTAAGATGATGGATGTGCTAATTACTCTGATTTGATCATTAAACAATGTATACATCTATTGAAATATCACATTGTATCCCACAAATATGTACAATTATTATGTGCCAATCATAAATAAAAATAATGTTGAAATCATAGTATAAAAAATAAAATACATATGTATATGAGGAATATATACATAATTTTTTTTTTTTTTGAGACAGAGTCTTGCTCTGTTGCCCAGGCTGGAGTGCAGTAGTGCGATCTCGGCTCACTGCAAGCTCTGCCTCCCGGGTTCACGCCATTCTCCTGTCTCAACCTTCCAAGTAGCTGGGACTACAGGCGCCCGTCACCACGCCCAGCTGATTTTTTTGTATTTTTTAGTAGAGACGGGGTTTTACCATGTTAGCCAGGATAGTCTCTATCTCCTGACCTCGTGATCCGCTGGCCTCGGCCTCCCAAAGTGCTGGGATTACAGGCGTGAGCCACTGCGCCTGGCCCAGGAATATATATATAATTGTGAAAGGTAGTTCTATTGATGGCTGCCAACAAGTCTGCCTTTCCCTGTATGTACATGTTGCTCCTTCCATCAAGAGATGGAGTCTATTTCCCCTCCCCTTGAATCTGAGCTGGTCCTGCTGCTTGCTTTGACATGAAAAGTGGCAGGAATAACACCATGTCAGTATTACTATGTCAGGCCTATCAAGCCTTAAACTTGTACTTCCTTTCTCATGGAACCAAGGTGCCGTGCTATAAGGAAGTCCAGGCTATCTTGCTAAAGAGAACAAGATCATGTGGAGAGGCCCTGGAGGATAAGACACCACAAGGAGAGGGAGGCCATATGGAGAAAAGAGGTGCTTCAGCCAAGCTCTCACTGTAATGTAATCACATGAGTGATCCTAACTGAAAACATGTGGAACAATGCTTGTTATTTTAAGCTACTAAGTTTGGGGGTGATTAATTATGCAGCAATAAATAACTGATTTTATCATGTAGATAGATGTAGATGAGTGGTTTTTAAATAGAGGTCTCCTCCAAGGGGACATTTGACAATATCTGGGGATATTTTTGGTTGTCCTAACTGTTGGTCAGGGGTGAGGGGCATGATGCTACTGGTATCTAGTAGGTAGAAACTATGGATGATGCTGATAAATATCCTACAATACACAGGACAGTCCCTTGCAACAAAGAATTACTGGGCCTAAATGTCAATAGTGTCAAGTTTGAGAAACCCTGATCTGGATAGCTAGATGATAGCTAGCTAGATAGATAATAGAGAGAGAGAGAGAGAGAGGAGAGAGAGATAGAAAGAAATAAGGGCTATTGAAGTTGATATATACCCTGGCCTCCAATGATTTAGTTTTTCAAAGTTAAAAATTAAAAAAAAATAATGAACATCTGCACTGCTTCTTGCAGGGGAGGCCAGGTTTCTGGTTAAGGTGGTAAATATGATTAAGAATAACTGCCCCTCTTGGAGTAACATGGATCATCTAGCAATCATTTCTCTGCTTGGTCAATCTCTGGCTCTAATTTGCAGAGCCACACAGTGGTGGGAGTCTGCTCTTCCACTCTCCTGAAGTCTCCTTAGTCCTAATCACACCCCATAAGTTCCTCACACACCAGCACTGTGGGATAAAAGTCGATTTTGACTCCCCAGTGCAAGTCTTCCACTAGTTTCACACTCAGCATGGGAACACACTATTGGACAAGTCATCTGCCCTGTTCCTGAAAGGAATCATCACTGAGGGCTCAACCTTCTTATGAGGAGGCAGAACTGCAGTGTGGAAGGAAGAGGTGTTAATGCACCAATGTTAGAGGCAGAAAGGGTACATGACCAAAATGCTCTGGAAGACACAGGGCAGTAGTCAGAAAAGGGTGATGGTGGATTGAAAGCCAGAGACACAGCTTTTTGGCAGACGCCTAATGCTGGGGTGCTCTGCCTTTGCATGTCAATGACTGAGGAGCATGCAGGTCAGCCTCCTGACAACTTCCAAGCATGACCAGTGCATAGGTATCTGCTTATGGATTAAAGCTGGAAACCCTCTGACCAAGAACAGCAGAGAAGGAAATGGAGGACCCCATAGCTCCTCATGCAAGATTGTCTACCACCTCCCAGGACTCTACTTGAACTAGGTAATAAGAAGAAGTTCGCTTTGCTGAGTTAAATGAGTGCTCATGATATCTTTTTCCTAGGCTTGCCTCCCACTGGCTTAATGAAAAGGAACCCCTCCAAAACCCCTTCTATGAGGATCTAGCTCTGTGTGTGTGGCAGACAGCTGATTGCTTCTTCCACTGGAGAAGAAATATACAAGCTCTGATAGGGTGCCACACTCTAGTAAAAATAATAGCTTTTCTCAAACGTAAGTAAAATCGATACTCAGGAAGAAGACCACCCTTTTTGAGCTTTACTTGCTCACCGGTACATACTGCACCCCCTCACCTCACCCTCAAGGTAAAATCATTTCTGTCTGATGGCACTTAAGACTCACTAAAGGAGTTTTGTAGATTAATGTTAGTAATATTACATAAAAGTCTACTACTCATCTAGGCAAATAAAAATGATTGTAATCATCAATACCTTTTCCTTTTTTGTTTATGCTGTTCCTTCAGACCTGGGAGGTCCTTGTTGCTTGCATGTATCAAATGGCAGATAACCCCATAAAATTCAAGGCAGCCTTCACCATCGTCATTCAATCATGCAACAGACCCTTTCAAAAAGCTCTTTATCATCAAGAATATTCCTACGTCTGATATGAGATGTGTTGTAGAAGCATTATTTTTCAGAGTCAACCCCCAGCCCAACTTCAAGCACGCCACATTTTACAGACAGTCTATGGCAGATTGGAATCCAAAGAATGGCTCTACATTGGGTCTGTTCTAGAATGGGGGACCTTCTCCATGACCGACTAGACCACAAGACAAGCTGTAGAAGTTGTACAATCATGGCACCGGGTTCTACTCTTACACTGAACTTTACTCAGTGAGGCTCTTGCCACATGAAATGTTTTGCTATTAAGGAAATATTTTGTTCCTTAAAGTTCTCAAAGAGAATTATTCTGAGGCAAAGACTCATATAATAATAAGACGTAAGTACACTGATAATTTTCTTATGTCCATTTTGATCCAAACAATAAAACTTAAAGATGTGTTTGAATATTTTTTTCCAGCAAGATTTAAGTAATTAGCATTTTAGCAACTATTCTTTGGCTAGTCTTTCAGAAAATAACTGACTGTTGCTAATTATTTCTCTGACTTTTAACCACTGAGCCATTTGTTCAATGTTGTCAACTAAATGAATGTGAAATATTCCATTTGGAAAGGTCAAGGTTAAAACAGAATTCAGTCTCAGGTTTATTTGGCTCTAGTGTATAATTATCTGTTCCTATTTTTTCCTCATTACTGCCAGAAGAAGCAAGAAAAAAGTGACATTCTGTTTATCTTAGTTATATTCAGAGAATGGTGAGTTAAGAATGTATCCAATGTAGCTGACACCAAGCAGAGAATCACTCAGAACAAGGCCTGCCACACAGTAGGTGCTCTCACTATTTTATATTGAAATGACTTAGTGAAACCAAATTTGGTGACAGACATGGCATCAGGGCGCCCAGCCCCAGAGTGTGCCGTCTGCTGCTTAGCCACTCTGTTCTCACACGAGTTTATTTTAACATGCACACATTTTTAAAAAATTGTTTTCATCTATAATTTTAATATTCAGCCAAGTGTGCATAATGTTTAATGACATCCTATTAACAAAGAAACACTTTTAGATGATCCACAGGGAAGTAACAATTGCTGCTTTCCTCCCCAGCACCTGATACAAGGTTTCTTGGCAGGGGGTGAATTGGATGACAGCCCTTACTTACTTTCAATGTCCACAGACTGAGTTCCATGAGGCAAATGTCTTTTTCTGCAGCCTAATCCTCAAAACGATGGATGTGCTAGCTTTAAGTGTGGTTCAAACAAGGCATCACCATGGATGACGTGAACTGACAGGCCCTGTTCTGCCTAGAACCATCTCTACCCCTGATCTGTTGCTCATGATCTGAAGACTCCCTATCAGAGGTTTGCCTTTGTGTTAAACACTGCCCTCTCCCCTAGAACCAGTTTAATTTACCGTGAGATAGAAGAACTCAGAGTCTGTAAGAGGAATGGATGTCTTGAGACAGGGAAAGGTCCCTGAAGTAAGGGCTAGAGGAGCGAGAAGTGTGGAGGTTATGATGCTGTTTTTAACCTGTTACCGATGAAATTTTAAAGAGTTAAGGTTGAAAAATAAAAGCTTTGCAGTAGATAGTCTCGAGCTTAATTCCCAGCTCCACTTCTTACTGGCTGTGTAGTTTATGCCAGTCATTTAACATTCCTGATCCTGTTTCCTCATTTGTAAAATGGAGATTTATAATACTACCTTTATTCGTGATCTAGCTCTACCGTAACAAATCATTACAAACTTGCTGGCTTAAAACTATAGAAATTTATTCTCTCACATTTTTGAAGGACAGAAGTCCAAAATCAAGGAGTTGGCAGGATTGGTTTCTTCTGAAAGCTCTGAGGGAAAATCCATTCCATGCTTCACTCCTGGCTTCTGGTGGTTAATGGCAACCCTTGACTTTTCTTGGCTTGCAACAACATACTTTCAATCTCTGCTTCCATCTTCACATGACCTTATTTCTCTGTGTCTCAAATGTCTCTCCTTCCTCTTATTAAGACACCAGTCATTGGATTTAGAGCCCACCATAATCCAGGATGATCTCATCTTGAAATCCTTTACTTAATTACACTGCAAAGACCCTTTTTCCAAATAAAGTCATGTTCACTGGTACTGGAGGTTAGGACTTGGACTATCATTTTTGGAGGGACACTACGCTACCATATATGGTTATTGTCAAGAGTCAGTGATTTAATATATTAAAGACCTTAGCATTATCTGAGTACACTAAGTACACTAAGAACTAAATAAAAGATCACTGTAATTACAAATATGTAAATCTTCCTTACTTACAAGCTTATACAGGAACAAAGACTTATTCCACAACAAAAGTACTGTGTTTTAAGTGCTTACATTACATACTAACATTTTAGTATCTGTTCTCACAGTATTTGTTATATGGATGCATATTTGCTGATTTTGTACTTGATTCTAAGGTGTTTTACAAATATTATTAACTCTCTAATATCTGTTGAGTACAAAAGGTGAAAAAGTTAAAAGTGATAGTAAAGAGAATTATAAGATTACTAAAGATCACTAAAACAGAGACTAAAAAGAAAGATGAGATTTATGGTCTGAACAAGATGGTAGAGACCTATCTCTATTCCTTTCTCCCTGCAAAGTATACCTATAAATCCTGAAACTAACTCAAGAGACAACCAAAGAAATGCTCTGAAAGGTGGAAGAGGGACTATAGTACTGGAGGAACATCACTGTGGCAGGGCATCTTACGAACTATTACCCAACAGAAGAAAGCCAAGAAGGACACAGAGTGGTGGCATTTCCCAATCTCTAACCTATTAAGAGAAAGGGCAGCTAATGTAAGCTCATTTGTCCCCCAGATGGAAGAGGAGTCCCAACAACAACATTATGCATACCTAGCAGGACCAGCCAGGGGAATCAATCAGAAGCCACACTGAAAATAAGCGACCATCCTGACCGGAAGTGACCAGAAGCACTCTACAACCTCACTCACCCAGAGACACCACACCACTACTGGCATTGGCAAAGGGGATTATGACACAGCAAGAGCTAGCTGGAAAGCATTCTTGTTACCCACTGGGCTTGAGGCTCCCCTCCGCCCCTTAGAGATACTATGTATGTTGAGGGTTGTGTGGGGAAGTGGAGGGATTGACAAGTGAGATCATGCCACAATAAATGTGTGGCCTGGGAAGCGCTCTCCATTTCCCACAGACAGTGAGGAAGACTGCCACAAGATGCAACCAGTCTGGGAAGCCTATTTGTTCTTGCTGGCTTAAGACTCATTGCTCCCACTCAGAGACACTCAGAGGAGCCCTACCACAATAAGCACCCAACTACAGAGGCACTCTCCATCCTCCACAGACAGGAAAAAGCTTCTATAACAAGCATCAGGAAATGCCATTCATCTCTGAAGCAAAGAGGCTCCCTTTCTTTACCTTCAAGCTCCAGGCAGCTTGGCCTGAGCAAGCTTCTTCAGCACTCTCAAACAACATGAGCAGGGATCAGTGGGACCCCAGTGGGAAGAGATGAACCAAATGGACAAAAATAGTACCATAAAGGCTCTGAAATGATATTGTCATTGGAACCACAGCCCAAAAAGTAGGCCAGGACTTGCATGTTAAATCTAAACAGGGTGAGTGCCTGCTAAAATTAAGTTAGGTGGAACCCAAACTCTTCTAATGTAATAGCCAAAATGTCCAAGATACAATTGAAAGTCATTCTACATTAGGAAGCAGGAAAATCACAACTTGAATGAATGAAAAGAAAGACATTTAAATGATGTCAACAGTGAGATGAATCATATGTTCAAAATATGTGACAAGAGTTTTAAAGCGATAATCACAAAAATGATTAAGCAAGCAATTACAAGTTATTTGAAACAAATGAAAAATAAAGTCTCAGCAAAGAAACAAGTTATAAAAATAACTAAATGGAAATTAAGAGCTGTAAAGTATTATAATAAGAGAAATAACAATGCACTGAACGGGCTCAATAGTCCAGTGGAAATGACAAAAATAACATCAGTGAGATTGAGGGCATATTAATAGAATTTGCCCAATCTTAACAAGAGGGAAATTAACTGAAAAACATTTAACAAACCTTCAAGGACCTGTGGGACAATAATAATATATCCAGTTTTCATGTCATCAGAGCTCCAGAAGGGGAAGATAAAAGAGTGGAGCCAAAAGAGTATTTGAAGAACCAACGATTGAAAATTAACCAAATTAAGCAAAAGATAAACCCACAGATTCAAGAAACTGAGTAAATCCCAAGCACAACAAACAACAATCAAAGCTAAGAAATATCAGAATTAAACTTACAAACAAAAGACAAAGAAAAACGCTTGAAATCAATCAGAAAGCAGCAATACATTTCCTATAGAGAAACACCAATTCACATGACAGCAGATTTCTGACAACATGGAGGGAAAAATGAAATGACACCTTTTTCAAGGACTGAAAAAGAAATTGTCAATCACAAAATCTATGTCTGGCAAAACTATCCTTCAGAAATGAAGGGGAAATAAAGATATTCTCAGACAAAGGAAGACTAAAGGGATTTGTCACTAGCAGACTTAACCTTAAAAAAAGGTCAAGAGCAGGAGTGTGGGGCAAGGTGGCCAAATGGAAGCCTCCAGCCATAATCCCCCCAACAGGAATGCCAAATGAAACAACTATCTATACAATAAAAAGCACCTTCATAAGAATCAAAAATCAGGTGAATGATCACAGTACCTGGTTTTACCATCATTATATTACTGAGAGAGGCACTAAAAAGGGCAGGAAAGACAATCTTGAATTGCCAATGCCACTCCTCCCCCATCCCCTAGCAGGATCTCTGTAGTGCAGAGAAAGAATCTATGTACTTGGGGGAGGGAGAGAGCAGTGATTGTGAGAATTTGCATTGGAATTCAATGCCACCCTTAACAGCAGAAAGCAAGAAGGGGCAGAACTCAGCTTGCGCGCACAAAGAGAGCATTTAGACCAGTCCTAGCCAGAGGCAAATTGCCCATTCTAGTGGTTGGAGCCCAAGTTCTAGCAAGTCTCACAACCACAGGCTAAAGTGGTCTATAATCCCAAATACACTTGAAAGGCAGTTTAGGCCACAAGGACTGCAATTCCTAGGCAAGTTTTGATGCTGTCCTGTGCTGAGAGCCAGTGGACTTGGGGTGCATGTGACCTAGTGAGACACCAGCTACGGTGGCCAAGGGAGTGCTTGTGCCACCCCTTCCTAAGCCCCAGGCAGTGTGGCTCACAGCTCCAGGAAGACTCCTTCCTTCCATTTGAGGAGAGGGGAGAGTAAAGAGGACTTTGCCTTGCGTCTTGGATACCAGCTCAGCACAGTAGTATATTGCATCAGTCAGTTGTGAGGACCCCATTCCAGGCCCTGGGTCTCTAGACACACCTTGGGCCAGAAAGGAGATTGCTAACTTGAAGGGAAGGCTGTGAATAATCAGCAGTGTTAGCCAGGCAGTACTTGCTGTGGGCCTTGGGTGAGACTCAGAGCCATGCTGGCATCAGGTGTGATCAAGCACATTCACAGCTGTGGCGGCTATGGGGGAGACCCCTTCTGCTTGAGGAAAGGAGAGCGAAGAGTAAAGTAAACTTTGTCTTGCAGGTTGGGTAACAGCTCAGCTGCAGTGGGATAAAGCACCAAGTGGGTTCCTGGAGTCCCTAATTCCAGGTCTTGGCCCCTGGATAGCATTTCTTCACCTGCCCTGGGCCATAGGAGAGACAACTGCTCTGAAGGGAGAGATCTAGGCTTGGCAGCATTTACCACAAGCTGATTGAAGAGGCCTTGGGCCTTGAGTGAACATTGGTGGTAACCAGGCAATACTTAACCATGGGTCTGGGGTGGTGGTGGCCATGGGGAGAGACCCTTCTGCTTGAGGAAAAGGAAGGAGAGAGTGGGACAAACTTTGTCTTGCAGGTTGGGTGCCAGCTCAGCCACAGTAGAATAGAGCACCAGGTAGATTCCTAAGGTTCCTGACTCTAGGCCTTGGTTCACAGATGGTATCTCTGGACCCATTCAGAGCTGGAAAGAACTGGCAGCCCTGAAGGGAAGGACACAAGCCTGGCTAGATTTGCCACCTGCTGATTGTAAAGCCCTTAAGCCTTCTGCAAAATAGGAAGTAGCCAAACAATGGTCACTCTGGGACTTAAGTGAAACCCAGTGCTGTGCTGCCTTTGGGTCTAATCCAGCCCAGTCCCTGCTATAGTAGCCACAGGAGTGCTTGTAACACACCTCCCCCAGCTCCAGGCAGCTCAGTACAGAGAGGCTCCATTTGTTGGGAGGAAAGTAAGGGAAGAGAACAAGAGTCTCTGACTGGTAATACAGGGAATACTCCCAGATCTTACCCAAGACCACCAAAGTTATACCTCTATGAGTCTGTGAGAGCCACAGCATTACTGAACTTGAGGTGCCCCCTAATGCAGATGTGGCTACAGTGACCGAAGATTTAGATCTCCAACACCCAGGTCCCGTCAAATACCTGGAAAGCCTTCCCAGGAGGGATGGGCAAAAACAAGCCCAGATTGCACAGACAAGAATAAATACCGAACTCAATACCCAGTCACTGATGGACACCCAAAAGCATGAAGACCCTCCAGGAAAACATGGCTTCATCAACTCAACTAAATAAGGCACTAGTCACCAATCATGGAGAAACAAAGATATGTGACCTTTCGGAGACAGAATTTAAAATAGCTGCTTTGAGGAAGGTAAATGAAATCAAAGATAACACAGAGAGGGTATTCACAATCTTGTGAGATAAATTTAACAAAGATATTGAAGTTATTTAAAAGACTGAAGTAGAAATTCTGGAGCTGAAAATGGCAGTTGACATCCTGAAGAATGCATCAGAGTCTCTCAACAGCAGAATTCATCAAGCAGAAGAAAGAATTAGTGAGCCTGAAGACAGGCTATTTGAAAATACACAGTCTTATTATTTTGAGATAAGTTCCATCAATACCAAATTTATTGAGAGTTTTTAGCATGAAGGGCTGTTGAATTTTGTCAAAGGCCTTTTACGCATCTATTGAGATAATCATGTGGTTTTTGTCTTTGGTTCTGTTTATATGCTGGATTACATTTATTGATTTGCTTTTGAACTAGCCTTGCATCCCCAGGATGAAGTCCACTTGATCATGGTGGATAAGCTTTTTGATGTGCTGCTGGATTCGGTTTGCCAGTATTTTATTGAGGATTTTTGCATCAATGTTCATCAGGGATATTGGTCTAAAATTATCTTTTTTTCTTGTGTCTCTGCCAGGCTTAGGTATCAGGATGATGTTGGCCTCATAAAATGAGTTAGGGAGGATTCCCTCTTTTTCTATTGATTGGAATAGTTTCAGAAGGAATGGTACCAGCTCCTCCTTGTACCTCTGGTAGAATTCAGCTGTGAATCCGTCTGGTCCTGGACTTTTTTTGGTTGGTAGGCTATTAATTATTGCCTCAATTTCAGAGCCTGCTATTGGTCTATTCAGGGATTCAACTTCTTCCTGGTTTAGTCTTGGGAGAGTGTAAGTGTCCAGGAAATTATCCATTTCTTCTAGGTTTTCTAGTTTATTTGCGTAGAGGTGTTTATGGCATTCTCTGATAGTAGCTTGTATTTCTGTGGGGTCGGTGGTGATATCCCCTTTATCATTTTTTATTGCATCTGTTTGATTCTTCCCTCTTTTCTTCTTTATTAGTCTTGCTAGCAGTCTATCAATTTTGTTGATCTTTTCAAAAAACGTGCTCCTGGATTCACTGATTTTTTTGGAGGGTTTTTTGTGTCTCTACCTCCTTCAGTTCTGCTCTGATCTTAGTTATTTCTTGCCTTCTGCTAGCTTTTGAATGTGTTTGCTCT
>NW_012114888.1:1984562-1986744 GCF_000951035.1 Colobus angolensis palliatus | reverse complement strand
AAGAAAAAGGTTAAAAGTGGGGAGCTGAAGTTAAAGTGTAGAGTTTTTGTTAGTTTTCTCTTTGCTTCTTTGTTCGTTTAGCAACCCATGTTAAGTTGTCATAATTTTAAAATAATTAGTTATAAGATATTATTTACAAGTTTCACAATAACTTCAGATCAAAAAACATACAATGGATACACAAAAATGAAAGACAAGAAATTAAAACATACCATCAGAGAAAACCACTTTCACTAAAAGGAAAACAGGAAGGAAGGAAAGAAGAAAGAGAAGACCAGAAAACAAATAACAATAAGGCAAGAGTAATTCCTTACTTATCAATAATAATATTGAGTGTAAATAGGCTAAACTCCCCAATCAAAAGACATAGAGTGGTTGAATGGATGAAAAAACAAGACCCAACAATCCGCTGCCTGCAAGACACAACAATCTGTGTGCCTTCACCTATAAAGACACACAGAGACTGAAAATAAAGGGATGGGAAAAGATATCCCATGCTAATAGAAACTAAAAAAGAGCAGGAATAGATACATTCATATCAGACAAAATAAATTTCATGAAAAAATCTATAAAAAGAGAGAAATAAAGTCATTATACAATGATAAAGGAGTCAATTCAGCAAAAGGAAATAATAACTGTAAATGTATGTGCACCCAACACCAGAGTGCCCAGATATATAAAGCAAATATATTAGAGTGAAAGAAAGATAGACCTCAGTTCAATAATAGCTGGAGACTTCAACATCCCACTTTCAACACTGGACAGATCATCCAGACAGAAAATCAACAGGGTATCAGTGGACTTAATCTGCACTATAAAACAAATGGAACTAATAGATATTTACAGAACATTTTATTTAATGGCTGCAGAATACATATTCGTCTCCTCAGCATATGGATTATTCTCAAGGATGAACCATTTGTTAGGCCACAAAAGAAACCTAAAACATTCAATAAAATTGAAGTAATATCAATTCTCTTATCTGACCACAATGAAATAAAAGTAGAAATCAATAACAAGAGGAATTTTGGAAACTACACAAACACATGAAAATTAAACAATATGCTCCTGAATGACCAGTGGGTCAACAAAGAAGTTAAGAAGGAAATTGAAAATTTTCTTGATACAAATGATAATGAAAACACCACATACCAAAACCTTTGCCACATGGAATATAGCAAAAGCAGTACTAAGTGGAAAGGTTATAGCAATACATGCTTATATCAAAAAAGTATTAATAGGAAAACTTTAAACAAATAACCTAACAATGCATCTTAAAGAACTAGAAAAGCAAGAGCAAACTAAACTCAAAATTAGTAGAAGAAAAGAAATAATAAAGATCATAGCAGAAATAAATGAAATTGAAATTAAAAATATACAAAAGATCAACAAAGCAAAACCTTGTTTTTTTTAAAAGATAAATGAAATCAACAAACCTTTAGCCTGACTAGCTAAGAAAAAAAGAAAACCCCAAAAAATAAAATCAGAAATAAAAAAGGAGACATTACAACTGATACTACAGAAATTCAAAGGATCATTAGAGGCTACTATGAGCAACTATATGTCAATAAATTGGAAAACCTAGATGAAATGGATAAATTTCTAGATACGTACAAGCTACCAAGACTGAACTGTGAATCCAAAAACCTAAACAGATGAATAGCAAGTAATGGGATTGAAGCCATAATAAAAAGTCTCCCAGCAAAGGAAATTCCAGGACTCAATGGCTTTACATTTGATACCAACCATTTAAAGGAGAAATACCAATTATATTCAAACTCTTCTGAAATATAGAAGAGAAGGGGATACTTCCAAACTCATTCTACAAGGCCAGTATTACCCTACTACCAAAACCAGACAAAGATACATTAGGAAAAGAAACTACATGCCAATATCCTTGATGAACATTGATGCAAAAATCCTGAACAAAATACAGCAAATTAAATTCAACAACACATTACAAAGTGTTCATAAACAGATGAGTGGATTTAAAAAATGTGGCAGGTATACAAAATGGACTACTATACAGTCATAAAGAAGAACGAGGCTGGGCACAGTGGCTCACGCCTGCAATCCCAGCACTTTGGGAGACTGAGGTGGGCAGATCACCTGAGGTCAGGAGTTTGAGACCAGCCTGGCCAACATGGTGAAACCCTGTCTCTACTAAAAATACAAAAATTAG
>NW_012114888.1:1943024-1979962 GCF_000951035.1 Colobus angolensis palliatus | reverse complement strand
TGGACATGGGAAGGGGAACATCACACACCGGGGCCTATTATGGGGAGTGGGGAGGGGAGAGGGATGGTATTGGGAGTTATAACTGATGTAAATGATGAGTTGATGGGTGCTGACGAGTTGATGGGTGGAGCACACCAACATGGCACATGTATACATATGTAACAAAGCTGCACGTTGTGCACATGTACCCTAGAACTTAAAGTATATATATAAAAAAAGAATAAAACTAGTAAAAAAAAAAAAAGAAAAGAAAGTACACAGTCAGAGGAGACAAAAGAAAAAAGAATAAAAAGGAATGCAGCATGCCTATGAGATCTAGAAAATAGTCTCAAAAGGATAAATCTAAGAGTCATTGGCCTTAAGGAGGAGGTAGAGAGAGAGACATGAGGCAGAAAGTTTATTCAAAAAGATAACAATGGAGAACTTCCCAAACCTAGAGAATAATATCAATATCCAAGTAGAAGAAGGTTATAGAGCAGATTTAACCCAAAAAAGACTACCTTCAGACATTGACCCAAAGGTCAGGATAAAGAGTGGATTTTAAAAGCAGCAAGAGAAAAGAAACAAATATCATACAATGGAGCTTCAATATATCTGGTAGCAGACTTCTCAGTGGAAACCTTACAGGCCAAAAGAGAGAGGCATGACATACTTAAAGTGCTGGAGGAAAAAACTTTTATTCTAGAAAAGTATATCTGGGAAAATATCCTCCAAACATGAAGGAGAAATGAAGACTTTCTCAGACAAATGAAAGATGGAAGAGTTCATCAATATCAGACTTGTCCTACAAGAAATGTTCAAGGGAACTATTCGATCTAAAAGAAGAGGACATTAATATGCAATAAGAAATCATCTGAAGGTAACAAAACTCACTGTTAATAGTAAGTATACAGCAAAACACAGATTATAACAATGTAATTTTGGTTTGTAAACTACACATATCTTGAGTAGAAGGACTAAAAGATAAACTTATCAAAAATAATAACTATGACAACTTTTCAAGACATGGAAAGTATAGTAAGATGTAAATAGGGCTGGGTGCAGTGGCTCATGCCTGTAATCCCAGCACTTCGGGAGGCCAAGGCAGGTGGATCACCTGACGTCAGGAGTTCAAGACCAGCCTGGCCAACATGGTGAAACTCCATCTCTACTAAAAATAAAAAAAAAATTAGCCGGGCAAGGTGGCAGGCACCTGTAATCCCAGCTACTTGGGAGGCTGAGGTAGGAGAATCGCTTGAACCTGGGAGGTGGAGGTTGCAGTGAGCTGAGATCATGCCATTGCACTCCAGCCTGGGTGACAAGAGAGACACTCCATCTCAAAAAAAAAAAAAAAAAAGAATGAGAACCTGTCATTTGTAACAACATGGATGGAATTGGAGGGTTGGAGGTCATTGTGTGAAATGAAATAAGCCAGTCACAGAAAGACAAACTTTGCATGCTGTCACTTATCTGTGGGAGCTAAAAAATTTAAAACAATTGAACTCACAGAGATTGAGAGAAGAATAATGTTTATCATAGGCTATGAAGGGTAGGGGGTGGGAGAGGGAGTGGGAATGATTAATGGGTACCAAATACATTTATATAGGATGAATAAGATCTAGTATTTGACAGCACAACAGGGTGACTACAGTCAGCAATAATTTATTATACATTACAAAATAACCAAAAAAGTATAATAGGATTACTTATAACACAATGAAATGATAAATGCTTGAGATGATGAATACCCTCATTTACTCTGATGTGATTATTATGCATTGTATGTTTGTATCAAAATATCTTACATACCCCATAATTATATGCACCTACTATGTACCCACAAAAATAAAAAATAAATTAAAAAGAAAGGCTAAAGAAAGTTTTCTTCAAACAGAAAAGAAATGATAAAAGAAAGATTTTTGGAGCATAAAAAAGGAGAAAGAATAACTGACTAAGCAGATACATGGGCAAATACAGTAGACTGATGAAATTTTAAAATCATATACAAAGATTGAAAATAATAGCATTATATGATATTCGCGATAATCATATTTTAAAGTGGGAGTAGATAAAGAGCTGAAAGTAAAGCACATGTCCACATTTTACTCAAGGTGGTAAAAAGTTAAAGCAATAGATGGTAATAAGGGGTGTGTTTGCGTGTGTGTGTGTGTGTGTGTGTGCACGTGTGTGTATAGGGAGAGAAAGAAGTAATTATATGCAGTTTTACCTATACATCATATTTTAATATATAGTTAGTGCTATATACATAGTTATATTGTGTTTTATATATATAATAATACCCTGTGCAACCACTAAACAAACCACACAAAGCAATATATATTGAAAAATACTATAAATACAGCAATATGAAATACCAGAAAGTGTTGAAGTAAGCTACAGAAAAGAAAGAAAAAAATAAACAGAAAATACAAAACAGAGGAAACAAACATAAAATAATTAAAAGGCAAACTTAGAAACTAATAGATCAATAACTACCTCAAATTTAAATGATGTACATGCACTAATTAGAAAGCAGAATTTGTCAGAGCTTATTTTTTAAAAAAATGACCTAACTATATGCTGTTTACCAGAAACAGCTCACTTCAAATTTAGACATATGTAGGTTGCAAGTAAAACATTAATGCCGTGAAAACAATAAAAAAACTAGCAGCAGTAACTTAAAAAAATATCTGATAGGCCTGGCACTGTGGTTCACACCTGTAATCCCAGCACTTTGGGAGGCCAAGGTGGGCAGATTATGAGGTCAGGAGTTCAAGACCAGCCTGACCATCATGGTGAAACTCCATCTCTACTAAAATACAAAAGTTCGCCGGGTGTGGTGGCGGGTGCCTGTAATCCCAGCTACCTGTGAGGCTGAAGCAGGAGAATCACTTGAATCCAAGAGGCAGAGGTTGCAGTGAGCCGAGGTCGTTCTACTGTACTCCAGCCTGGGTGACAGAGCAAGACTCCCAAAAACAAAACAAAACAAAATATCTGATAAAGTAGACTTTAGAGCAAAGAAATTTGCTAGGGACAAAGAGGAATATTACATAATGATAAAAAGAGATCAATCTATCAGGAAGACATAACAATCCTAAATGTGTATGAACCAAGCAACACAGCCTTTAATTACATGAATCAGAAACCAAGGCAATAACAGCAAAGGAAACAATTAATAGAATGAAAAGAAAACCCACAGATTGGGAGACAATATTTACAAATCATGTGTTATATAGGGGGTTAATATCCAAAATATACAAGAAACATACTACTCAATAAGCACAAAACAAATAGTCCTAATTTTTAAAATGGGCAAATAATTTGAATAGATATTTCTCCAAGAAACACACACAAATAACCAACAGATATATGAAAAATGCTTAACATCTCTAATCACCAGAGAAATGCAAATTGAAACCACAATGAGATATCATCCCACACCTGTTAGATAGGCCATTATCAACAAGATTAAGATAAGTGTTGGCAAGGATGTGGAGAAAACAGAACCCTCATACACTGTTGGTGATATTGTAAATTAATATAGCCATTTTGGCAACGAGTATGTAGATCCCTCAAGAAACTAAAAATAGAATTACTATAGGACCCAGCAATCCCACACTGGGTATATACTCAGAGGAATTGAAACCAGTATGCCAAACAAATGTCTGCACTCCCCTGTTCATTGCAGCATTCTTCATAAAAGGCAGAATATGGAAACAACCTAAGTGTCCATCAATGAATGAATGTATTTTTAAAATGTGGTAAATCTAGCCAGGCGCGGTGGCTCATGCCTGTAATCCCAGCACTTTGGGAGGCCGAGGTGGGTGGATCATCTGAGGTCAGGAGTTTAAGACCAGCCCAGCCAACATGGTGAAACCCTGTCTCTACTAAAAATACAAATATTAGCCAGGTGTGGTGGTGGGCACCTGTGATCCCAGCTACTCGGCAGGCTGAGGCAGGAGAATCACTTGAATTCGGGAGCTGGAGGTTGGAGTGAGTGGAGATCCACCACTGTACTCCCGCTAGGGTGACAGAGTGAGACTCCGTCTCAAAAGAAAAAAAAAATGTGGTAAATTTACACAATGGACTACTATTCAGCCTTTACAAATCCAGGAAATTCTGTTATTTGTGACAACATGTGTAAACCTAGAAAATATATTAAGTGAAATAAGCAAGGCACAGAAAACAAACATGCATGATCTCACTTATATGTGGAATGTTAAATAGTCAAACTCATAGAAGTAGATAGTAGAACAGTAGTTTCCAGAGGTTGGCAGGGTGAGGAGTAAAGGGGAGACATTGATCAATGGGTGCAAAGTTACAGATAGAAGGAATAAGCTCTTATGTTCTATTGCACAACATAGTGATGATAGTTAATAATAATATATTTCAAACTAGTTAAAGGAGATCTTAAATGTTCTCACCACAAAGAAATGATAAATATTTGAGGTGATGGATATGTTAATTAGCCTAATTTGATCATTCTATGGAAATATCATGTGGTACTCCATAAATATATACAATTATTTTTTGTTATTTAAAAGTAAAATAAAACTTTTAAATGAGAAAATTAAAGGGAAGATAGACAATTCAGTAATAATAGCTGGAGATTTCAATATCCCACTTTCATTAATAGAACAATGAAGAAGATTAACAATTGAATAACATTATAATCAACCACACCTAGCAGACATCTATAAAACATCCTACCAACAACAGCAGAATATATATTACTTTCAAAATCACATAGAGTATTCTCCAGGATAGACACATATAAAGCCTTCAAACAGTCCAGGTGCAGTGGCTCAAGCCTGTAATCCCAGCACTTTGGGAGGCCGTGACAGGCAGATCACGAGGTCAGGAGATCGAGACTATCTTGGCTAACACAGTGAAACCCCGTCTCTACTAAAAAATACAAAAAATTAGCCGGGCGAGGTGGCGGGCACCTGTAATCCCAGCCACTCGGGAGGCTGAAGCAGGAGAATGGCATAAACCCATGAGGCAGAGCTTGCAGTGAGCTGAGATCAGGCCGCTGCACTCCAGACTGGGCAACAGAGGAGACTCCGTCTCAAAAAAAAAAAAAAAAAAAAGCCATCGAACAAGCCTAGAAAAATTCTAAAAGATAGAAATCATACAGAGTATGTTCTCTGATTACAGTAAAATGAAATCAGGAATTAATAACCAAACGAAATTTGGGGAACCACAAATATTTGCAAATTAAACAACAATTCTTAAGTAAACAAATGACAAATGAAAACAAAAACACAATATACCAAAACTTATGGAATGGAGTCAAAGCAATATGGCAATATGTAGAGGGAAATTTATAGCAGAAAATGCCTACATTTTAAAAAAGAAATATCTCAAATTGGTAGTATCTTAATATTCATCCTTAATACATTGGAAAAAGAAGGGCAAACTAAACCCAAAGAAAGAAAAAGGAAAGAAATAATAAAGGTTAGAGAAAAAAATTAATGAAATAGAGTATAAAAATAGAAAATAAAAACAAAGTTAATTTTTTGAAAACATCAAAAAAGCTGATAAACTAGCTAGACTGACCAGAAAAACAAGAGAGGGCTAAAATTTCTAAAATCAGAAAGAGGACACATTACTAATGGCCTTACAGAAACAAAAAGATGTATAAAGGAATACTACAAACTATGTGACAACAAATTAGATAGCTTAGATTAAATAAATAAATTCCTAGAAAAATGTAAACTGCTGAAGCTGCCCAAGATGAAATAAAAAATTTGAGTATACCCATAACAAGTAAAGAGATTGAACTAGTAATAAAAAACAAACCAACAAGAAAAATCCCTAGGCCCATGTGGCTTCACTGGTGCACTCTGCCATATATATATTATACTTTAAGTCCTAGGGTACATGTGCACAACGTGCAGGTATGTTATATATGTATACATTGCCATGTTGGTTTGCTGTACCCATCAACTCATCATTTACATTAGGTATTTCTCTTAATGCTATCCCTCCCCCATCCCCCCAACCCCACGACAATGAAATAAAAGAGGACACAAACAAATGGAAGAACATTCCATGTTCATGGATAGGGAGAATAAATATTGTGAAAATGGCCATACTGCCCAAGGTAATTTATAGATTCAATGTCATTCCCATCAAGCTACCAATGACTTTCTTCACATAATTGGAAAAAAAATACTTTAAAGTTCATTTGGAACCAAAAAGAGCCCGCATTGCCAAGGCAACCCTAAGCCAAAAGAACAAAGCTGGAGGCATCACGCTACCTGATTTCAAACAAGGTTACAGTAACCAAAACAGCATGGTACTCGTACCAAAACAGAGATACAGACCAATGGAACAGAACAGAGGCCTCAGAAATAATACCACACATCTACAGCCATCTGATCTTTGACAAACCTGACAAAACAAGAAATGGGGAAAGGATTCCCTATTGAATAAATGGAATAAATGGTGCTGGGAAAACTGGCTAGCCATATGTAGAAAGCTGAAACTGGATCCCTTGTTTACACCTTATACAAAAATTAATTCAAGAAGGATTAAAGACTTAAATGTTAGACCTAAAATCATAAAAATTCTAGAAGAAAATCTAGGCAATACCATTCAGTCCTAGGTATGGGCAAGGACTTCATGACTAAAACACAAAAAGCAATGGCAACAGAAGCCAAAATAGACAAATGGGATCTAATTAAACTAAAGAGCTTCTGCACAACAAAAGAAACTACCATCAGAGTGAACAGACAACCTACAGAATGTGAGAAAATTTTTGCAATCTAGCCATCTGACAAAGAGCTGATATCCAGAATCTACAAAGAACTTATACAAATTTACAAGAAAAAAACAACCCCATCAAAAAGTAGGTGAAGGATATGAACAGACACTTCTCAAAAGAAGATATGTATGCAGCCAACAGACACATGAAAAAGTGCTCATCATCACTGGTCATCAGAGAAATCCAAATCAAAACCACAATGAGATATCATCTCACACCAGTTAGAATGGTGATCATTAAAATGTCTGGAAACAACAGATGTTGGAGAGGATGTGGAGAAATAGGAACGCTTTTCCACTGTTGGTGGGAGTGTAAATTAGTTCAACCATTGTAGAAGACAGTGTGGTGATTCCTCAAGAATCTAGAACTAGAAATACCATTTGACCCAGTGATCCCATTACTGGGTGTATACCCAAAGGATTATAGACCATGCTACTGTAAAGACATGCACACATATGTTTATTGAGACACTATTAACAATAGTGAAGACTTGGAACCAGCCCAAATGTCCATCAATGATAGACTGGATTAAGAAAATGTGGCACATATACACCATGGAATACTATGCAGCCATAAAAAAGGATGAATTCATGTCCTTTGAGGGACATGGATGAAACTGGAAACCATCATTCTCAGCAAACTATCACAAGGACAGAAAACCAAACACTGCATGTTCTCACTGATAGGTGGGAATTGAACAATGAGATCACTTGGACACAGGGCGGGGAATATCACACACTAGAGCCTGTTTGGGAGTTGGGGGGTGGGGGAGGGATAGCATTAGGAGAAATACCTAATGTAAATGATGAGTTGATGGGTACAGCAAACCAACATGGCACATGTATACATATGTAACAAACCTGCATGTTGTGCACACGTACCCTAGAACTTAAAGTATAATAATAAAAAAAAGAAAATGCTCAAAAAATACGAATGGACTATACATGTCATGACTTTGATTAATCTCTAGAGAATTAATACTAAGTTGGAAAAAAGCAAATCCTAAGTGGTTACATACTGTATGGTTCTAGTTATATAACCTTTTGAAAAGGTAAACTTTTAGAACTAGAGAACAAATTAGTTGTCGCCAGGGGTCAGGAATTGGTGATGGGACAAAAGGTGGTAGATGTGTCTCTAAAATGGCAACAGGATAGATCTCTGTGCTGATGGAACTGTTCTGTATCTGGACTGTATCAATATCAATATCTTGCTTGTAATATTTCATTATAGTTTTGCAAAATGTTAGCATTAGAGGAAACTAAGTAGAGAATACTCAGGATCTCTCTGTATTATTTCTTTTAATGGCATGTACATCTACAAGTATCTCAAAATAAAAAAGTTTAAATTAAAAAGATGTAAGACAGTGACCATCGCACATGCAAATGGGATGAATTGCAAGAACATTTCTCCAAGCGAAAGAGCAAATCTTGTGACGTACTGTGAAAAGTGCCTTGCTTGTGCAGTCAACAGTAAGCTAAAAAGAGGAAGAAATGATTGATGAAATATAGGAATGTTTGCCCACATGGAGTTGACGTATATCACTGTGAGTATGGAGTAGTTTGATGGTAGTTAGGAAAAAAGCCAGAATTCAGTTTTGAATCTTGGAGACCCACCTGAGGGAATCATATAGCAAGGACTAGTTCCAGTCTGCATTACGTCAAAGGAACTGGTGGGCAGTGATGTGAGTGTGAACTCTGGATGCTAAGATCCCTATACATTTCTGTAGAGCCCACTAACAACAAGGTTACCAACCTCAATAGTTTTCCACATTGATGAAATTTGGGGAAAAGCTGCCTGAGAGAATATATTCTAGCAGGTAGAGAAGAGGTGATTAAATTAAAGGTTAGAAGGACCACCTCACACTCCTTTTTGGTGGAAATGTTTCTGGGGACTTCAAATATAAATCTACATGGTTTATTCACTTTGGACTAATACACAATTATCCATAGGAACAGTCTTCTGGGTCCTTGCACACTTAAGAAGAGCAGTTTCTCTACTTCATAGATTTAGAGACATGATTCCCTACGAGGTTTTCTTCTAAGTCAACCACAAAATGTCAATCTTTACAATCCTCAAATTCTCCAACTTTAGTTAGCACTCAAGAGAGTCAGTTGGCTGTAGAGAGAGAAAGGGAGAGCCTTCCTGGGGGGAAAAAAAGCCCCAAATGACAAGAGAGCTTTCCAGAATGAGAAACCATAGTTGGAACATGGGTTTGGGCTCAATCCAGGCCTCTGATGATATAGGGTTACTAATATAGAACCAAGATTTCCTGACACAGCTACTTTTTCTCCCAAACCACTGGTGAGTGTTCTCCAACTCTGTGGGAGAGTTATCCTAGACATCAATGAAAAAGGAAAAATATACAAACATTTTGCTGGGCGAAAAAGAAAGGTTTTTGGCAATGGGAAGTTTGACTTAGGCAAGAAAAAAAAATGTACTGGACACTTCTCTGTCATCTCTTAGGACTTCTGATGGGGTGTTGGGCATCCTGCTTGGTATTAAGAAATAAAGAGGGGACAAAAACCTTTCCTCACCCTGAATAGAGGCCTCCTTGGTGCCAAATTACTCGAAGCTCTCTTCCCTCATCTTTAAAAATATTCTTCTCCAACTGAGATGAGATTCAGTTAGGTAACTTATATTTCTTTTAGAGATTGTGGTAGTGACTGTGATATCACTGATGCTAACTATGTAGGACAGTATTTTCTAAAGATATTCTTAGCAACAAAAAAGTGTCCAGCGTCAAATAAGTTTGTGAAATGTTGCATCATCTACTTTTCAAACAGCAAATTAAAGGCTGGGAGATGTGTGTAGTTATGAATCCTGTGTAACTATGTGTCAATTTTAAAAACTATTATTAAAAAAGAATCTTATGTAAATTTGTTCAACGTAGCTTTTCAGGAACTTATTTGATCACACAAACCTGTCAAGGCATAATTCTCAAAAAGTTAAAAATCATGACAACCATAAAAATATGTCAAAAATTTATTTCACACAAATATTTATTTAACTTATTAATGAGGATATTAAAGGGGTGGTAGAGCTGTTTAAAGAAGGATCTGAGAGCCTGTAATCCCAGCACTTTGGGAGGCTGAGGTGGGTGGATTGCCTGCGGTCAGGAGTTCGAGACCAGCCTGGCCAGCATAGTGAAACCCCATCTTCACTAAAAATATAAAAAATTAGCTGGGCATGGTGGTGGGCGCCTGTAATCCCAGCTACTCGGGAGGCTGAGGCAGGAGAATCACTTGAACCTGGGAGGCAGAAGTTGCAATAAGCCAAGATGGTACCACTGCACTCCAGCTTGGGCAACAAGAGTGAAACTCTGTCTCAAAAAAAGAAGAAGAAGAAGAAGAAGAATGATGAGAGACTAATATATACAGATATACAGACACTGAAAGAAAGAATGCTGAAACAAGATTGCTAAATTGCTGAAATACAAAACAGGTTAATGCCCTATGTGGGGGCATTATCTTTTTCCATGTACAGGAATTATTTGCATTTCTACTGAACAAAAATCATCAGCAACTTCTGTAAGTTAACATGTAACATGTAATCTTACAGAATCTTTTCCCTAATCAACAGAAAATAGTAAGCTAAACACTGGTATGTTCCTCTAGAACAATGGTTCTCAAGGTATGTTCCCCAGACCAGCGGCACCAGAATCACTTGGCAGTTTGTAGAAATGCAATTTCTTAAGCCCTACTCAAGATCTACTGAATCAGAAACTCTGGGATGGGGCACAGTACTCTGTTTGAACAAGTCATCCACAGGATTCTGACAATTTGAGAACCACTGATCTAGAGAATCAATCTTCAAGCAGTATAAGTATATTGCCAATACTCCAGAATGACTTTGCAAAGATATTTAGTCACCTTTTTGCCTATTTCCAAGTTTTGGATGAATTTTCTTACTCAGTTTTGACTATTACACTTTGGGAATGGTAATGTACAATGAATAAAAAAACATCCAGAGGTTTAGGGAAAAAAGGATGACATTTGTTTTTCTATTTCATTTCACCCTACTTCAAGTAACAGTTCAAGTTACATCTTATCCAAGAAAACATTCTAACTCTTTTAGTCTTCTCCAATATATCTCCTCCTTGAACATCTATAGACTTTTACACAGTCGTGTACACATCGTTACCCTACCTCTGTATAGAGCATCAGGATAAGCTATATTGTGCTAGAGAAACTGCCCACAAACTTTTTCTGTTTTGAGGGTCATGCAGTCTCTGTCAGAACTTCCCTGCTATTGTAGTATGAAAGCAGGCATAGAAAATAAGTAAACGAATAGGGACATTTGCGTTCTGACACAACATTATTTATAAAACAGGCTACAGCTGGATTTGGCTCACAGGCTGTAGTTGGCCACATCTGCTCTAGAGGATTTCACACCAACAATTAAATATACAACCTAGAAGTAACATATATCTCTTTAACTTACAATTCGTTGGCCAGAATTAAACATGTGGCCCCACTCAACTACAGGGAGCAAGGAAGTATAATCTTACTATGGCGGCAAGAGGAAGAGAGTTGTAAATATGTAGTGAAATATATGAATGACTACCACAAAGGGTATGTAGTAAAGATACATTTTTGCATACCTGTCTTCTCTACCATCAAGTAAACCTCTCAAGGGCAAGAGCCTGATCTTGTATACAGAGCCAAACAAATGTAGTAGGGGTGTATAAATATGTCTGGTTGATAAGAGAAAAGACAGAAGCAGAGGAAAGAGAAAAGGAATTACAAATAAGCCAATGGACAGGATAGTAATTGAAGCAGTAATGGGGGAAAGGATTATCACTATTGATAATAGTGATATTTATGACAATTACATTGTTAATGTTAGTCCTGGTGATGTTTCTAAAAGAGAAATCTATGCCCTTCACTCCTCAACCCATTTCAATCTGGCTTCTTCCTCCAACCCTCACTTGCCTGAAACCATTCTTGCTAACAAGTAACCTCCTATTTGCAAAACTCAATAAACATGTTTCTTAATCCTTTTTTTACTGAATGTCTTTGCTGTACATAAAGCCACCAAATGTTACCTCCCAGAAATTTTTAACTTTATAGACCTCTGTGAAACAGCACTTTCGTGGCTCTCCTCTGTATCTCTCCAACCCCAACTACCCTTTGAACTTCCCCTACTCTTCCAACCCTCTAAATGTTAATGTTTTTTAGGACTTCAGCCTCCTTTCTCTGCTCCTCATCTCACTCTGCTATCACTTACATGGGCTCACATATTCACATAGTTTACACCACCATCTATAATTCTATTGATTTCCATACCCATGTAGTCCATCCATACTTCTTCACAAGTTTCAGAATCATGTATTCAAATTTCACTCTCATACCTTCACCAGGAGGTCCCATAGATACTTCAAATGCAACATGGCAGAAAATATATTCCTGTCTTGTATTTAAACTGGCTTTTCTTGAGTAACATGTATCTCAGTGGTTGCAACACCATATACACAGTGATAAGACTAGAAACCTCTAAGGTATTATGGACTCTTCCTCCCTATTCACATGCCCTAATCCAATCAATCTCTCTATTTAGCCTACATATTTATTTCTCCTCCTTCCTTTCCAGACTACTGCTCTGAACCATATTCTTATCAACTGTCACCTAAATTACCAAACAGCTTTCTAATTTACCTTCCTAACTCTTTTGATTTGGTTGTGAAATATTCCACACAGAAAACTGTTGCCATAAATATAAGATACATCCATGCAACTACCACTTAGCTTGATCAAATTTTAATATGTTATAGTATTTGCATCTGATTTTTAAAGGAAGATGATAACATATCTAGGTAAAGCCCTGTGTGTTACCACCCCCAATCTCATTTCCTTCCCTCTCTCCCTGGAGCTAATCAACATTATACATTTAGAATTTATCATTATAATGCAAACTTTAGTTAAATTGCTACATTTGTATTCACCCCTTCACCATCTATAGTATTATTTTTCAGATTTTAAACTTTATGGCAATATTTATGGAATTGAGATCCCTGAATGAAACATGAGCTCTTAAAACTCTACTCTATTTGAAAGTATGGACAGACCATAAATACTTAAGCAAAGGTAACATGAGAACAAACCGCATGAATCTTTTCGAAAGTTGCTTTTGTCACTCAGTATTATGTGTTATAAAACACAATTTGAAGGTGTCTTAAGGACTTTAATTAGTATTTTATTTATTTATTTATTTTTATTTTTTATTTCCATAGGTTTTTGGGGAACAGGTAGTGTTTGGTTACATGAATAAGTTGTTTGGTGGTGATTTCTGAGATTTTGGTGTACCCATCACCCGAGCAGTATACACTGTACCCTATTTGTAGTCTTTTATCCTTCACCCTACCTCCCACCCTTTCCCCACAAATCCACTGTATCATTCTCATGCCTCTGTATCTTCATAGCTTTGCTCCCACTTATGAGTGAGAAGATATGATGTTTGGTTTTCCATTCCTTAGTTACTTCACTTAGAATCTGGGGACCTTCAATTTAAGATTGGCTAGTTTAAATAATCTCAGAGGCTCTAAGCTCTAGGTGTGGTCCCTAATTGTCCAGTGCCTGGACCTGGGGTGATTTAGGGCAGGGAAAATATTGGCTTGGTATTTAAGAGCTAGATAAAGCGTGTAGTTGAAGCTATGGGCTTTGGATTGGTTGGTTTGTTTATGAAAGGCTTACTGGCAGGCAAGTTATTTACTATCTCTAGGAATTAGCTATCCCTGGGAGAGGCAGTCTTTCCAGGATTAGCAAGTAACCAAGATGTCAGAGCATTATAAAACAGAGAAAGTTTAAAAACATGATTCACAAAGTTAAGATGCTTTTATTCTGTTTTGGATTATTCCTAGTACTGCTGGATTTGATATAACATTTTCTTCATGAGATAGTTCTAGGATTTTCTTCTCTTATATTTTCCTTAGTAAATTGTGTGTGTGTGTGTGTGTGTGTGTGTGTGTGTGTGTGTGTGTGACAGAGAGAGACAGAGAGAGACAGAGAGCACAAATGAGTAAAACTGGTGAATCTGGATAAGTGATATATAGGAGTTCTTGTAATTTTCCTTTCAGTTAGAAGCTACATAAAAATTAAAACTGCAACGAATGAAGGAATCCCTAGGAGTCAAAACTGGGGTAGGGGAAACCTCTACTGTATAAGAGGCATTAATGCCTTGGCTGCCCTAAAAGTATTACCTACATCAGTAAATAAAAGACTTAGGTATTAACAGCCACTTACAGAAGCATAGATCTTGGGTTCTTGTGAGGCATAGAGATGGAATTGAGATCCCTGAATGAAACATGAGCTCTTAAAACTCTCTACTCTATTTGAAAGTATAGACAGACCATAAATACTTCAGCAAAGGTAACATCTGGGTCAGGGATTTGGGAGGGAAGAAAAGTCTCTCTTTAAAATTTAAAACTGCAGATCTGCCTTCATAAGGTTCAAATTTACACTACCTGAGTGGTAGATATTACTTGTGCTCTCCAACATACAGTTCTCCTTTCCTTTCTGAGAATGTAAAAGACTATATTTCTTAGCCCCTTTGGAGCTGGGTGAGCCATGTGACTAGTTTTTGTCCATGGTCCCTTCAGGGCTGAGGAAGTCAAAAGCCCCTTCACCATCCTGGAGCTCTTCCCCTGCTGAAGAGATCTAGAATCGATGACAACATCATAAGATGAAAACAGCCTGGATCCCCTTGAGGAGATCTGCTCTGAAGAGATGCCCCACCTGAAGCAGATTTTTTTTAAACTTTTTTTTTTCATCTTTTATCTTAGATTCAGGGGTTACATTTGCAGGTTTGTTACCTGGATATTTTGTGTGATGCTGAGGTTTAGGGTACAAATGATCCCATCACCTAGGCACCGAGCATAGTACCCAACAATTAGTTTCTCAGTGCTAGCACCCTTCCTCCCTCCTCCCTGTAGTGGACCCCAGTGTCAACTGTTTCCATCTTTATTGCCATGACTACCCAATGTCTAGCTTTCCTTTATAAACAAAACATATAGTATTTGGTTTCCCATCCCTGCATTAATTTGCTTAGGATAATGGCCTCCAGCTGCATCCATGCTGTTGCAAAGGACATGATTTCATTCTTTCTTATGGCTGCATTGTATTCCATGTTGTACATGTTCCAAGTTTTCTTTATCCAAATCACCACTGATGAGCATCTAGGTTGATTTCATGTCTTTTGCTATTGTGAATAGTGCTGCAATGAACATGCAAGTGATTTTGTCTTTTTGGTAGAATGATTTGTTTTCTTTTACATATGTACCCAGTAACGCAATTTCTGGGTCAAATGGTAGTTCTAAGTTCTTTGAGAAATCTCCAAACTGCTTTTTACAGTGGCTAAACTAATTTACATCCCCACCAACAGTGTATAAGTATTCCTTTTTCTCCACAGCCTCACCAGTCTATTTAAAAAAATTTTTTTAATACCAGCCATTCTGACTGGTGGGAAATGGTATCTCACTGTGGTTTTGCTTTACATTTCACTGATGATTAATGATGCTGAGTATTTTTAATATGTTTGTTGGCCACTTGTATGTCTTCTTTTGAGAAATGTCTGTTCATGTCCTTTGCCCATTCTTAATGGGATTATGTTTCTTTTGCTTGTTGAATTGCTTAAGTTCCTTATACATTCTGGATATTAGACCTTTGACAGATCCATAGTTTGTGAATATTTTCTCCCATTATGTACGTTGTCTATGTACTCTGCTGTTAGTTTATTTTGCTGTGCAGAAGCTCTTTAGATCAATTAGGTCCCACTTGTCAATTTTTGTTTCCATTGCAATTGCTTTTGAGGACAATCACAAATTATTTCCCAACTCAATGTCCAAAATGGTGTTTTCCAGGTTTTCTTCTAGGATTCTTACAGTTTGTGGTCTTGCATTTAAATCTTTAATCCATCCTCAGTTAATTTTTATATGTGGTAAAAGGTAGGTGTGTTAGTCTGTTCTCATGGTGCTAATAAAGACATACCTGAGACTGGGTAATTTATAAAGAAAAAGAAGTTTAATGGATTCAGTTCCACATGGCTGGGGAGGCCTCACAATCACGATGGAAGGCGAAGCAAAGGCATGTCTTACATGGTGGCAAGCAAAAGAGCATGTGCAAGGGAACTCCCATTTATTAAACCATCAGATCTTGTGAGACTTATTCACTATCACAAGAACAACACGGGAAAAACCTGCCCTATGACTCAATTACCTCCCACCAAATCCCTCCCATGACACATGGGGATTATGGGAGCTACAATTCAAGATGAGATTTGGGTGAGGACACAGCCAAACTATATCAGGTCTCAATTTCATTCGCTTCTGTGAAGCACGTTTGTGATGAGCAAGAAGCAAATATTTGTTGTCTTAAGCCTCTGATATTTCAGCATTGTTAAATTAATTTGCTCTCTCTCATTCTCTCTCCCTACACACACACACACACACACACACACACACACACAGTTTATAGAGGAAAATATAAAAGAAGAAAATCCCAGACCTATCTCATGAAGTAAAATCCAGCTTTGTCCTGAAGACAAAACAAAACAAAAACCCATCTCAAGCAAATAGCATTTATCCCAGAAATGAATAATAAGTCACTATCAGAAAATCTATTAATGTGATATACTACATCAATAAATAAGATATACTCAATTTTTCCTAATACACTGACTGATTCAATACATTCCTAGGTGAGAAATCAGCATAAATTTTCTCACCACAGGAAATATAATTACATCAGGAGCACAACAAGATAGTGGAAAAGATACCTTCCGCCAGTCAGGAATATCAAATTTTAACAACTATCTGCACACAGAAAAGCATCACAACACGAAGCAAAAATGAGGTAAGCAATCACAGTACCTGATTTTAACTTCATATCACTGAAGGAGGCATTGAAGAGGGCAGGCAAGACAGTCCTGAACTGCCAACACAACTCCTACACCATATCCCAGCAGTGGCTGTGCAGTGTGGAGTCTGTGCACTTCAGAAAGCAAAGCAAAGTGGCTGGGAAACTTTGCATTGAATGCAGGGATGTCCTGTCACAGTGGCGAGCAGAGCTGTGCTGGACTTAGCACCCATGCAAGGAGGGATCATTTGGACCATCCCTGACCAGCAGGAAATCACACATCCCAGGGGCCAGAACTTGAGTTTCTTGGCAAGCATCACTACCAAGCACCAAAGTGCTCTCAGGCCATAAGTAAATTTGAAAGGTATTCTAAGACATGAGGACTGCAACTCCTGGGTGACTCCTAGTGCTGGATTGGGCTTAGAGCCCGTGGACCAGCATGGCACATGACCTAGGGAGATATGAGCAGGGGCTGCTAAGGGAATGTTTGCACCTCCCTTGCCCCTACCCCAGGCAGCTTAATTTGCAGCAACAAAAATGACTCCTTCCTTGTGCTTAAGAAGAAGAGAGCAAAGAGTAAGGAGGACTTTGTCTTGCATCTTGGATGCCAGCTCAGCCACAGTAAGATAGGGTACCAGGTGCAGTCATGAGGCACCCATTTCAGGCCCTAGCTCATGGACTACATTACCAGACCCACCCTGGACCAAAAGCGAGCCCACTGGCTTGAAAGGACAAACCCAGTCTTGGCAGCATTCATCACCTGGTGACTAAAGGATGCTTGGACCCTGAATAACCAGCAGTGATGCCTAGGTAGGATGCCACGGGCCTGGGGTGAGACTCTGAGACTTGCTGGCTTCAGGTATGAGAGAGCACATGCCCAGCTGTGGTGGCTATGGGGAAAGACTTCTGCTTGAGAAAAGCAGAAAGAAAAGTAAAGGGAACTTTGTCTTGCACTTAGGTACAAAGTTAGCCAGAGTGGAGTAGAGCCACAAGCAGGTACTTCAGGTACCCAAGTCCAGGCCTAAGCTCTTAGATAGCATTTCTGAATCTGGCCTGGACTAGAGGGGAGCCCACTGCCCAGAAGGGTGTTTCCCAGGTCTGGCAACATTCACCACAAGCTGACTGAAGAGCCCTAGACCTTTAAGTGAGTATCAGTAGTGTCCTGGCAGAAAACTCCATGGGTTGGTGGTGTTAGCGGCCACAAGAAGAGATTCCTCTGCTTGTAGAAAGAGGAGGAAAGAGCAAACGTGTTTTATACTGTGGTTTGAGTGCCAGCTAAACTGCGGTCAAATCAAATATCAGGTACATTTCTAAGGTTTTTTACCCCAATTGCTGGCCCTTAGAAAGCATCTCCAGGCCCATCCAGGGCCTAGAGAGCTCACTGCCCTGAAGGGAAGGACACAAACCTAGTTGGCTTTCCCATCCACAGATTATAGAGCCCTGGGGCCTTGAGGGAATTTAGGTGGTAGCCAGGTAACTGCTTACAATGGGCCTTGGGTAAAAGATGCAAAACTGTGTTGGCTTCAGAACTAATTCAGCACAGTACCAGGGGTGGTAGCCACAGGGGTGCTTGCATCAGTTCCAGGCAGCTCAACACACGGAGAGAAAATTCATTTGTTTGGGAGAAAATAGAGAAATAGATTAGAGTCACTGCCTCATAATCCAGATAATTCTTCTGGATCTTATTAAAGACCACCAAGGCAGTGCCTCTATGAGTCTTCAAAAAACGCAGCATTATGAAACTCCGGGTCCAAGTCCCTTCAAATATGTCAAAAGCCTTCCAAAGAAGGATGAGAACAAACAAGCCCAGACTGCAAAGACTACAATAAATATCTAACTCTTCAACGCCCAGACAACAATGAACATCTACAAGAATCTAAAACATACAGAAAAACATGCCATCACCAAACAAACCAAATAAGGCACCAGGGACAAATACTAAAGAGACAGAGATATGCAACTTCTTAGACACAGTATTTACAAGAGCTGCTTTGAGGAAACCCAATGAAATTCAAGATAACACAGAAAAGGAATTCAGAATTATATCAGATAAATTTAACAAAAAGATTAAAATAATTGAAAAGAATTAAACAGAAATTCTAGAGTTAAAAAATCCAGCTGATATATGAAGAAGGGATCAGAGTCTCTTAAGAGCAGAATTGGTCAAGCAGAAGAAAGAATAAGTGAGCTTGAAGACAAGCTATTTGAAAATATACTGTCACAGGAGACAAAAAAGAATAAAAAACAATGAAACATGCTTACAAGATCTAGAAAATAGCCTCAAAAGAGCAAATCTAAGAGTCGTTGGCCTTAAAGAGGAGGTAGAGGGAGAGATCATGGTGGAAAGTTTATTCAAAAGAATAATTTCCCAAACCTAGAGAAAGATATCAACATTGAAGTATGAGGTTATAGAACACCAAGCAGATTTAATCCAAAGACGACTACTTCAAGGCAGTTAATAATCAAACTCCCAAAGGTCAAGGATAAAGAATGAATCCTAAAAGCAGAAAGAGAAAAGAAGCAAATAACATGCAACAGAGCTCCAGTACATCTGGCAGCAGACTTTTCAGTGCAAACACAGGCCAGGAAAGAATAGCATGACATATGTACTAACGTAGGAAATCTTTTTACCCCAGAATAACACATATGCCAAAAGTGTGCTTAAAACATGAAGGAAAATAAACACCTTTCCAGAAAAGCAAAAATTTTGGGATTTTATCAACACCAGACCTGTTCTACAAGAAATGCTAAAGGAAGTTCTTCAATATGAAAGAAAAGGATGTTAATGAGCAATGAGAAATCACGTGAAAGTAAGAAAAACTCACTGGTAATAGTAAAGACAAAAAAATCATAACACTGTATGGAAAAACATCTCATGTTCATGGATATGAAGAATCCAAATTATTAAAATGGCCATATTGCCCAAAGCAATTTACAGATTCAATGCTATTTCTATCTAATTACCAATAATATTATTCACAGAACTAGGAAAAAAATATTTTAAAATTTATATGGAACTAAAAAAGAGCTCAAATAGCCAAGGCAATTATAAGCAAAAAGAACAAAGCTGGAGGCATTACATTATGGGTCTTCAGACTATGCTAAATGGCTACAGTAACCCAAACAGCATGGTACTGGTACAAAAACAGGCACATAGACCAATGGAACAGAATAAGAGCCCAGAAACAAGGCCACACTCCTACAACCATCTGATCTTTGGCAAAGCTGACAAAAGCAAGTGATGGGGAATAGACTCCCTATTCAACAAATGATGCTGAGATAAATGGGGAGCCATATGCAGAAGACGGAAGCTGGACCCCTTTCATGCACCATATACAAAAATCAACTCAAGATTGTTTAAAGGCTTAAATGTAAAACCTAAAACTATAAAAAACCTGGAAGACAACCTAGGCAATACCATTCTGGACATGGAAACAGGAAAAGATTTCATGACAAAGACACCAAAATCAATCACAGCAAAAGCAAAAGTTGGGAAATTTGATCTAATCAAACTTAAGAGCTTCTGCAAAGCAAGAAACTATCAACAGAGTAATCAGACAACCTACAGAATGGAAGAAAATATTTGCAAGCTATGCATCTGACAAAGGTCTAATATCCAACATCTATAAGAAACTTAAAAAATTTACAAAAAAAAAACCCCACCAAACTACCCCCATTAAAAAAGCATATGAGAAAAAGCTCAACATCACTGACCATTAGAGAAATGCAAATCAAAACCACAATGAGATACCATCTCACATCAGTCAAAATGGTGATTATTAAAAAGTCAAAAAACGACAGATGCTGGTGAGGTTGCAGAGAAAACAGAACACTCATATACTGTTAGTAGGAGTGTATATTAGTTTAACCATTGGGAAAGCAGAATGGCAATTCCTCAAAGAGCTAAAAGCAGAACTACCATTCGACCCAGCAATTCCATTACTGGGTATATACCAAGATAAATGTAAATCACTCTACCATAAAGACACATGTACACAAGTGTTCATTTCAGCACTATTCACAATAGCAAAGACATGGAATCAACCTAAATGCCCATAATGACAAATTAAATAAAGGAAATGTGGTAACATGGAATACTATGCAACCATAAAATAAGAAGATCATGTTTTTTGTGTGAGCATGGGTGGACCTGAAGGCTATTATCCTTAGCAAACTAATGCAGAAACAGAAAAGCAAATACTGCATGTTCTCACTTATAAATGGGAGCTAAATGATGAGCATCCATGAACACAAAGAATGGAACAACAGACACTGGGGTCTACTTGAGGGAGGAGTACAGGGTGAAAGAGAAGAGCAGAAAAAATAACAATTGGGTACTAGACTTATTACCTAAATGATGAAATAATCTGTGCAACAAACCCCATGACAATAGCTTACCTAAATAATAAACTTTCACATGTACTCTGAACCTAAAATAAAAGTTAATAACATAAAATAAAATAGAGGAAAAGCCAAAAAAAATCCCACTCATATATCAAGTAGAAACACAAAATTATGAACAATGAACAATAATAACTTTTACAACAACTTTTCAAGACATAGTACAATGTGACATAAGAAGAAACAACAAAAGGTTAAAAAAAGACATAAATTGAGGGGATAAGGTTAAAGTGTAGAGTTTTTATTAGTTTTCTAATAAAAATTGTACATTTCAAAATATAAAATAAAAATTAAAAAGGAAAAAAATTCTACCACAAATAATAAATGATATGTATATGATATGATTGCTATATTAATTAGCTCAGTTTGCTGATTCTAGATGTATATATGTATTGAAGCATCATTTTATACCCATAAATATATACATTAGTTATTTATTAATAAAATTTTTTTTAAGTGGAAAAGTGGTTTCAAGTTCATTTTACTTCAGGAGGGCTGGAAGGGAAAAATACAAGAATTCTCTGACAAGTCCTTTCCTCAGTATGGGTAGTGCATAATTTCCACACAGAAAGATCCCCTTCCTTTTTACAAAGCAAGAGCTCACAATAAAAACTGCAATGAATACAAGAACATAGGCCACCATGAATGAGAATCAGAATGAAAAATAAATAAGAATATTGTTCTTTTGAAATTTATGTAATAGAATTACATGTAGACTCTCTAAGAATATTAAAATGATTTAAAAACTCCAATACATGACAGCAGACTTTTCAGTGAAAACCTTACAAGCCAGGAGAGAGTGGCATGACATATTTAAAGTGATGAAGGAAAAAAAATATTTATACCCTAGCATAGTATATCTGGTAAAAATATCCTTCAAACATGAAGGAGAAATAAAGACTTTTCAGACAAACAAAAGCTGAAGTATTTCATCAACACCAGATCTGTCCTAAGAAATGTTAAAAGGAGCACTTTAATCAGAAAGGAAAAGACATTAATGAGCAATAAATAAACACCTGAAGGTACAAAACTCACTGGTAAAAGTAAGTACAGAGAAAAACACAGAATATTATAATGCTGTAACTGTGGTGTGCAAAGTACTCTTATTCTAAATGGAAAAACTAAAGGATGAACCAATCAAAAATAATAACTACAATGAGTTTTGAAGACATAGTACAATAAGATATATATAGAAACAACAAAATGTAAAAATGCAGGGGGATAAAGTGAAGGTGTAGAGGTTTTATTCATTTTCTTTTTGCTTGTTTGTTTATGCAAATAGTGTTAAGTTTTTATGAGGTTAAAATAAGGGGTTATAAGATACTATTTGCAAGCCTCATGGAAACCTCAAATGAAAATCATACAATGGATACACCAAAATAAAAAGCAAGAAACTAAATCATATCACCAGAGAAAAACCACCTTCAGAGGAAGACAGGAAGGATAGAATGTAGGAAGAAAACACCACAAAATAACCATAAAAAAAAACCAAAATAGCAGGAGTGAGTCCTTACTTATCAATAATAATATTGAAAGTAAATGGACTAAACTCTCCAATCAAAAGACATAGAGTGGCTGAAAGGATGAAAAAGCAAGATCCATTGATCTGTTGCCTACAAGAAACACACTTAACCTATAAAGACATAGAAACTGAAAATAAAGGGATGGAAAAGGATAATCCATGCCAATGGAAACCAAAAAGAGCAGGAGTCACTATACTTACATCAGACAAAATAGATATCAAGACAAAAACTATAAAAACAGACAAAGAAGGTCACTATATAATGATAAAGGGGTCGATTCAGCTAGAGGATATAACAACTGTAAATATATATGCAAGCACCCTGGAGCACCCAGATACATAAAGGAAATATTATTAGAGCTAAACAGAGAAATAGATCCAAATACAGTAATGGATGGAGACTTCAACACCACACTTTCAACATTGGACAGATCTTCCAGACACAAAATTAACAAAGCAACATCAGACTTAATCTGCACTATAGATCAAATGGATCTAATAGGTATTTACAGAGCATTTCATTCAACAGCTATAGAATACACATTCTTTTCCTCAGCACATGGAACATTCTCAAGAATAGATCATATGTTAGCTCACAAAACAAGTATTAAAACACAAAAAAATTTAAATGCTATCAAGCATCTTCTCTGACCACAACGGAATAAAACTAGAAATCAATAACAAGAGGAATTTTGGGAACTATACAAATAAATGGAAATTAAACAACAAACTTAAATTAAGCTCCTGAATGACCAATGGGTCAATGAAGAAATTAAAAAGGGAATTGGAAAATTTCTTGAAACAAATGATAATGGAAACACAACATACCCAAACCTATGGGATACAGCAAAAGCAATACTAAGAGGGAAGTTTATAGCTATAAGCGCCTACATCAAAAGGGGGAAAAACTTCAAATGAACAATCTAATGATGCATCTTAAAATTCAGAACAGCAAGAGCAAACCAATCTTAAAAATCAGTAGAGGAAAAGAAATAATAATGATTAGAGCAGAAATAAATGAAATTGAAATGAAAAAAGAATACAAAGTCCAGTGAAAAATAAGTTGATTTTTAAAAAGTTAACATAATTGCCAAAACTGTTGCCTGACTAATTAAGGAAAAAAGAGAAAAGATCCAAATAAATAAAATCAGAAATTCAAAAAGAGACATTATAACCAATACTGCAGAAATTCAAAGGGTCTCTAGTTGCTACAGTGAGCAATGATATGCCAATAAATTGGAAAATCTGGAAGAAATGGAAAAATGCCTAGACGCATACAAACTACCAAGACTGAGCCATGAAGAAATCCTAAAACTGAACACACCAACAATAAGTTATAAGATCAAAGCCAGAATAAAGTCTCCCAGTAAAGAAAATCCCAAGACCCACTGGCTTTACTGCTGAATTCTATGAAGTATTTAAAGGACTAATGCTAATCTTATTCAAACTATTCCAAAAAATAAAGGAAAAAGGAATACAGCCAAACTGATTCTATGAGAACAGTTACCCTTATGCCAAAACCAGACAAAGACACATCAAAAAAAGGAAAAATACATGTCAATATCATCGATGAATATTGATGCAGTTATCCTCAGTGCAGTACTAGCAAGCCAATTTCAACAACACATTTAAAAGATCATTTATCATGACCAAGTGAGATTTATCCTAAGGATGTGAGGATGGATCAAAATACACAAAATACACAAATCCATCAATGTGATACTCATATCAACACAATGAAGGATCAAAGTCACATGATCATTTCAACTGATGCTGAAAAATCATTTGACAAAATTCAACATCCCTTCATGATAAAAACAGTCAAAAGACTAGGGCTAGAAGGAACATACATCAACATAATAAAAGCTAAATATGACAGACCAACTGCCAGTATCATACTGAATGGGGAAAAACTGAAAGCCTTTCCTCTAAAATCTGGAACATGACAAGGATGTCCACTGTCACCACTGTTATTCAACATAGTACTGGAAGTCTTAGCTAGAGCAATCAGATGAGAAAAGATATAAAGGCCGTCCAAATCAGAAAGAATGAAGTTAAATTATCCTTGTTTACAGATGACATGATCCTACATTTGGAGAAACCTGAAGACTCCACAAGAAAACTATTATATCTGAAGACTCCACAAGAAAACTATTATATCTGATAAACAAATTCAGCAAAGTCACAGGATACAAAATCAACATACAAAACTCAGTAGCAGTTCTATTAGGTTGGTGCAAAAACAATTACAGGTTTTGCCTTTGAAAGTAATGGCAGAAACTGCAATTACCTTTGCACCAAACTAATATATGACAACAGTGAACAATATGAAAATGAAATTTAAAAAAGATTTCTGTTTACAATAGATAATTCATAGAAATAGAAAAAACAATCATAAAATTTATGTGGAACCACAAAAGTCCCAGAATATCTAAAGTTGTCTTAAGCAAAAAGAACAAACATTACCTGGCTTCAAATTACACTGCAGAGCTATAGTAACCAAAACAGCATGGGACTGGCATAAAAACAGAAACATATACCGATGAAATAGAATAGAGAACCCTGAAACAAACCCAGACATCTACAGTGAATTCATTATCAAGAAAGATGCCAAGAACATACACTGGGGAAAAACAGTATCATTGAATAAATGGTGCTAGGAACTGGATATCCATATGCAGAAGAAAGAATTAGACCTATATCTCTTGCCATATACAAAAATCAAATCAAAATGAATTAAACACTTAAATCCAAGACCTCCAACTATGAAACTACTATAGGAAAACTGGGGAAAATCTTCAGGACATTGGTCTGGGCAAAGATTTCTTAAGCAATATCCCACAAGCACAGGAAACCAATGAAAAATAGACAAATCGGATCATATCAAGTTAAAAGGCTTCTACACAGCAAAGGATACAATCAACAAAGTGAAGAAACAACCCACAGAATGGGAGAAAATATTTGCCAACTACCCACCTTTCAAGGGATTAATAACCAGGACATATAAGGAGCTCAAACTACTCCGTAGGAAAAAAATCTAATAATCCAATTGAAAAATGGGCAAGAGATTTGAATAGACATTTCTCAGTAGAAGACATACAATTGGCAAACAGGCATACAAAATAGTGTTCAACATCACTGATCATCAGAGAAATGCCTATCAAAACTACATGAAATATCATCTTACTGGCTTATATCCAAAAGACAAGCAATAACAAATGCTGGCAAGGATGAGGAAAAAAGAGGACCCTTGTGTACTGTTGGTGGGATGTAAATTATTACAATCACTGTGGAGAACAGTTTGGAGGTTCCTCAAAAACCTTAAAATTTAGCTACCAGCAATTCCACTGCTAAGTATAAAATTCCTAAAAAAATTTAGGATCCAGCAATTCCACTGCTGAGTATACACCCCAAAGAAAGGAAATCAGTATATAGAAGAGATACCTGCACTCCCATGTTTGTTGCAGCATTGTTCACAATAGCCAAATTTTGGAAGCAACGTAAGCATACATTAACAGATGAATGGATAAAGAAAATGTGGTACATATACAGAATGGAGTACTATTCAGCCATAAAATAGAATGAGATCCAGTCATTTGCAACAACATGGATGGAACTGAAGATCATTGTGTGAAGTGAAATAAGCCAGGCACAGAAAGATAAACATTGTATATTCTCACTTATTTGTGGGATCTATGAACCAAAACAATTGAACTCATAGTCATAGAGAGTAGAAGGATGGTTACCAGAGGCTGGGAAGGGTAGTGGGGGTGTTGAGCGAGGTGGAGATGGTTAATGGGTACCAGAAAATAGAAAAATAAAGAAGACCTACTATTTGATAGCACAACAGGGTGACTACAGTCAATGATAAATTAATGGTACATTTTTAAATAATTTAAAGAATGTAACTGTGTTGTTTGTAACTCAAAGGATAAATGCTTTAGAAGATGGATACCCCATTTACCATGATATGTTTATTTCACATTACATGCCAATATCAAAGCATCTCATGTATACCATAAATATAGCATCTCATGTATACCATAAATATATACACATACTATGCATCCACAAATTAAAAAAAAAAAAGTTAGCAGGCATGGTGGTGTGTGACTGTATTCCCAACTACCCAGGAGGCTGAGGCAGGAGTATCACTTGATCCTGGGAGTTTGAGACTGCAGTGTGCTGTCATCATGCCACTGCATTCCAGCCTGGGCCACAGGGTGAGACCCTTTCTCAAATAAAATTGAAAATCATGAAAAGGGGTATACTATTATCAAGAAAAAACATAGAAAGATTTGAAAACTAGTGAAATAAAACTTTCAGAGGTAAAAGAATACGGTTTTTGAAGTTAAAAATCAGTGGATATGGTAAACAACACATTACATAGCTGAAGAGAGTATTGCTGATTTGGAAGAGTGGTATGAAAAAATAAAGTAGAGTAAAAACAAAAAACAAATAAAATATGTAAATGCAGAGTGATAAGACATATAGAATAGAATAAGAATGTTCACCATCTCTCTAATATAATTTCCAAAAGAAGGGAATACAGAGCATGAAAGAGAGACAGTGTTTTAAAAGATAATGACATTAAGCACCACATAAAATCCCAAGCTGGATAAATAAAAAGAAATCCAGAAAATACAACCAGACACACTGTAACGAAACTGAGGTACGCCAAAGACCAAGAGAATATCATAAAAGCTATCTGGGAAAAAACAGACAGATTAAAGATATACTGATATCACATTCGTTATCCAAAAGAGGTTCACCCAGAAAGTAATGGGGAGCTGAAAGAAAACAGCTGTATCCAGCTAAACTATCCTTCAAGATCAAGATCAAAAGAAATAGGTTTGTGAACAACACTGAATTTAGCACCAACATAACATCATGAAGTAGTTCATCCCTCACAGACACTAAAATCCTGAATGGCTGTTTCTGTTTCTCAACCTGGAGCTCAGCACCTCAGGACTTCAACTTCACTCATTGCTTCGCATTTCTGTTCCATTTCCTTATTTTCAGAGCTGACTGTATCTTTTTTTGCTTTCTGTCTTTATATTTTATCACTCTCTGCTATGTGTTCAGGCCAGAGGGGTATATCAAATATGAAATCACTATGTTGTCCTGGCTAGACATTTCCCTATTGCTTTATAACTTCATTTTATTTTTGTTATTTTTTTATTTGAATAGCTTTAGGGGTACTGGTGGTTTTTGGTTACATGAATGAATTGTATAGTGGTAGTCTGGGCTTTTAGTGTACTCATCACCCAAACAGCACACACTGTACCAAATAAGTGATGTTTCACCCCTCAACCCCCCTTCCAACTTTCCCCCTTCTGAGTCTCCAGTGTCTATTTTACCACCCTGTTTGCCTCTGCACACCCATAGCTTAGCTTACACTTATAAGTAAGAACATGTGTATATCTTCATTTTAACTTTCACATAACCTCCAGAATGATCTAGCTTGGTGCTTCTCAAACCACCTGTGGTGAAGAAGCAGTATCATGTTATTCTTTTTATAAAATTTCCAATAAATAACAGACTAACACTTTGTCCAATTCAGCTGATTACTCACTTGGAAGTAGCAGCCATGTCAAATTGCTGTAAAAACTTTTAGATACTTAATCTCAATTTCTATATTTATTGTAGATCTATTGCAAACAGCTTTTGGTCCAACACTGATGTGTGGACCATGCTTTGAGTAGTACTGCTCTAGCTAAAATTTAAATCTTAAAATGGATTCTCTTATAAGCAATGGATCACTATTACTTATAAGAGAAATTCCAAATTCCATATGACAAGCCACATGAAGTCCTTTATGACCTGACTGTCTCTCCAATTGTTTCATCCCTTACATTTGTCTGCCTCAAACTTTAGACTCAGAAACAATTAAGCATTTACAGTTTTTTAATCATTAAGAATCATTGGAAAAGCTGAAGCTTCCTGGAGTAGACTCCAAAGCTGGATTGCAAAACTGGGCCACCAAAGAAGCTGCTATTTCCTCTACATCAAGAAGCTTCTAAATCCAGAAGCATATAGCCACTGCCATAATTTAAAAGCTACCATGATCAGTATGCAATTAATACTGGTGGCACTGCATAATCACACCATAACTGCTATAATCTACACCAGAAAAGACAATACCCCACATCTTGCCTCCCCACACTGATGAAGCAGGTTACTTGACATTGAGACCCTTGTTAATGCTGCCTCAGAAAAACTCTGCCTTCCATATCTTACACAAGTGCATCTGGTTAATTTAACCTTATACACATTCAAAATGCTAGCTGCAAGGGAGTCTGTGGAATGTACATTTTAATTTTTCAGCCTCTGCAGCACAAGGAGCATTTGATTAGAGATAGATGTTTAAGGGTCTTATGTGTTTGAATATTATCCTAGAATTTGGACAGTAGGCTGTGCAGTAGAAATTTTTAAACAAGAAACTGGTATGAATCATGTATGTCATTTTCAAATAACTCTAGTGATCAAGTTTCTCTAGTGAGGAACAGAAAGGTAGCCTAGAAAGCAGTATGAGGCTATTCACACAAAAGCAGGTAACAGAGGATGGGAGTTTGAAATGGGGCAGTGAAAAAGGTGAGCAAAAGGGATTGCTACTTCAAGACATCTCTTAGTAGAATAAACACGACTTAGAGGAACCAATTAATAGAGAAGAAAATTCACCCAGGTTATGTTCACATGTGATATCAAAATATTCTGAATTTTTTGATGAAAATGTCATTCACAAGCTAGACATACATAGTTATCTCGTTATTTGGCTAGACATTCAAATAAAGTGCTATTTTGATATTGTTTTAGATTTATTTTAGATTAATTTAGGAAAAATGAATTCATGCTCTAATCTGGTCAGAATTTGATTAGCTGCCTAAGACAATTTCACTTATTTCACAAATATAAATTAAAGCTGCTCTTTATTTATGATAAAGAAAGACATACTGAGCCAGGCATGGTGGCTCACCCCTGTAATCCCAGCACTTTGGGAGGCCAAGGCGGGCAGATCACGAGGTCAGGAGATGGAGACCATCCTGGCTAACGTGGTGAAACCCTGTCTTTACTAAAAATACAAGAAATTAGCTAGGCGTGGTGGCAGGCGCCTGTAGTCCCAGCTACTTGGGAGGCTGAGCCAGGAGAATGGCATGAACCTGGGAGGTGGAGCTTGCAGTGAGCAGAGATTGTGCCACTGCAAAAAGTCATGCAGCAAAAAAATGTTCAGTTTTGCTTAATCTAGTATTTTACATCCTTTCAAGATGATTAAAATCTTCATTATTAATTTATTAATAATATCTATTTACATTCTGTGAAAACAGTGTAAGTTACAGTACAGCTAGAAGTGAAAGTTTAGAAAAATGGTCTCCAAACTTTTAAATAATATACCTGAAAGCACTATTATACATATATATTATACAACCACTATTGTACTTAAGTATTACATACATGGTATAACATACACAAAACACAAATTTAAGATTATGTAATATAGAATAATATTTTTAAAATTTTCTTTTTATCTATTCATGGCACAAAAATTCTATATGCACATCAAAGTAGACTTAGGAGCAAGAAAAATTACAAAGGATAAAAATTGACATTTCATAATGATAAAAGGATCAATTCACCAAGAAGACATAAGATTTCCAAATGTGTAAACATCAAACAACAGATTTTCAAGATACATGATGCAAAATCTGACAGAACTGAAGGGAGGAATGAATAAATTCCAAATTGCAAATGGAAATTTCCAATAATCTTTTTTTAAACTTTTAGGTTTGGGGTACATGTGCAGGCTTGTTATATAGGTAAATTTTGTGTCATGGAGGTTTGGTGTACAAATTATTTCATCACCTAGGTAATAGGCATGATACTGATGGGGATCTCAGCTCACTGCAACCTCCACCTCCCAGGTTCAAGCAATTCTCCTGCCTCAGCCTCCCGAGTAACTGGGACTACAGGTGCACGCCACCTTGTCCAGCTAATTTTGTTGTTGTTGTTATATTTTCAGTAGAGACAGGGTTTCACTCTGTTGACCAGGATGGTCTCGATCTCTTGACCTTGTGATCCACGTGCCTCAGCCTCCCAAAGTGCTGGGATTACAGGTGTGAGCCACCACACCCAGCCACCAGCAATTCTTTATACAACTGGTAAAATTTGGCTGTGAATTCATCTGATCCTGGGCTTATTTTTTAGGGGGCAGGGGTTGATAGAATTTGTATTACTAATTCAACTTCGGAACTCATTATTGGTCTGTTCAGCAATTCAATTTCTTCCTGCTTCCATCTTGGGAGGTGGAATGTTTCAAGGAATTTATTCATTTATTCTAGGTTTTCTAGTTTTTGTGCATAAAGGTGTCCATAGTAGTCTCTAGTGGTCTACAAATAGTATTATTCTTCCAAGGAGCCAAGTGCTGGATTCCTTGATCTTTTGTATGGTTCTTTTGTGTCTCCATTTCCTTCAGTTCGACTCAGATTTTTGTTATTTCTTGTCTTCTGCTAGCTTTGGAGTTGATTTGTTCTTGTTTCTCTAGTTCCTCTAGGTTTGATGTTAGGTTGTTAATTTGAGATCTTTCTAACTTTTTGGTGTGGATGTTTAGCACTATAAATTTCCCTCTTAACACTGCTTTAGCTGTCTCCCAGAGATTCTGGTATGTTATATCTTTGTTCTTACAACTTTCAAAGAATTTCTTGATTTCTTACTTAATTTTATTGTTTACCCAAAAGTCATTCAGAAGCATGTTCTTTAATTTCCATGTAATTATATGACTTTAAGTGATGTTCTTAGTAATGATTCCTATTTTATTACACTGTGGTCCTAGGGTGAGGTTGGTATGATTTTCTTTTTAATGTTCTTAGGATTTTTTTTTTTTTGGCTGATTGTGTGGTCAATTTTAGAATATGTGCCATGTGCAGATGACATGAATGTATATTCTGTTGATTTTGGGTGGAGAGTTCTGTTAGGCCCACTTGGTCAACTGTCAAGTTCAGGTCCCTAATATCTTTGTTGATTTTCTGCCTCAGTGGTCTGTCTAATAATGTCAATGTGATGTTAAACTCTCCCACTGTTATTATGTGGTTATCTACGTCTCTTCATAGGTCTCTCAGAACACGCTTTATGAGTCTGGATGCTCCTAAGTTGGGTACATATAAATTTAGAATAATTAAGTCTTCTTGTTGAATTGAACTCTTTACCATTATGTAATGCCCTTCTTTGTCTTTTTTGATTGTTGCTTGTTTAAAGTCTGTTTTGTCTAAAATTAGAAAAAACAACCCCTGCTTTTTTCTGTTTTCCACTTGCTTAGTAGATTTTTCTCCATCCCTTCACTTTGAGCCTATGGGTATCATTGCACGTGACATGGGTCTCTTGAAGACTGCATACAGTTAGATCTTGCTTCCTTATCCAATATGCAAATCTGTGCCTTTTAATTGTACCATTTTGGCCATTTATATTCAAGGTTAATATTGATATGGGTGAGTTTGATTCTCTCGACATGTTGTTAGCTGGTTATTATGCAGACTTGATTGTGTGATTGCTTTATAGTGTCAATGGTCTATTATTTAAGTGTGTTTTTGTGGTGACCAGTAATGGATTTTCCTTTCCATATTTGGCCCTCCCTCAAAGACCTCTTCTAAGGCAAGTCTGGTGGTAGCAAATTCCCTTAGCATTTACTTGTCTGAAAAGATTGGAATTTCTTTTTTTTTTATGAATGCTGAATATAGACCCCCAATCTCTTTCGCCTTGTAGGGTTTTTGCTGAAAGTTCCACCATCAGCCTAATGGGGTTCCCTTTGTAGGCAACCTGCTCCTTCCCTCTAGCTGCATTTAACATTTTTTCTTTTGTTTCAGTCTTGGAGAATTTGATGACTATGTGTCTTGGGGATGGTCATCTTGTATAATGTCTTGGGGATGGTCATCTTGTATAATATGCCACAGGGGTTCTCTGCATTTCCTGGATTTGAATCATGGCCTCTCTAGGAAAGCTGGGGAAGTTTTTGTGAACGATATCCTGAAATATGTTTTCCAAGTTGCTTGCTTTCTCTCACTTTTTTTCAGTAACACCAATGGGTCATAGATTTGATCTCTATACATAATCCCATATTTCTTGGAAGTTTTGTTCCTTCTTCTTTATTGTTTATTCCTTATTTTTGTCTGACTGAGTTATTTTGGAGAACTGGTCTTCAAGGTCTGAGATGTTTTGCTCTGTTTGGTCAATTCTGCTGTTAATATTTGGCCCTGTGGAGGGAGGCACACCCCACTCCTCCACCGGCCTGTGAACCCAGGTGTCTCATCTCTTCCAGTGATCTGAGAGTGAAGGCTCCTCCTTGCACAGGCACTGCCCAAGCCAGCAAGTTCTGCTTGGCCAGGAGCTGTGAGGGTGGGGGTGGTCACCTAATCTGCTATCCAAGGGCTTCCATAGGGTTGTGCCTGCTGACAGACTTCAGGCAGAAGCAGGATTGCTGGCCTGGAAGTTCTAGTGGGACGGCCCATCTGGCTATGAGAGGTGGGGGTAGGTGGAATCACCTACCCTGCTGTCTGGGTGTTTCCTGAGACAACACAAGGTTGTACCCACTGTCTGAGTTTAGACAGAAGTGGGACTGCTGAGCTGAAAGCTCTAGCAGGCATTGTCCACTTGGCTGTCAGTGGCAAGAGTGGTTGGGGTTGCCTGCCCTGCTGTCTAAGCGCTTCCTGGGACAAAGACTGCTGCATCCCACTGTCTAAACACTGGCTGAGTTTAGAAAGAACCAGAATCACTGGGCCAGAAGCTCTAGCACGTGTTACCTGCCTGGCTACCAATGGTGAAAATGGGTGTGGTCATCTGCCCTGCCATCTGGGTGCTTCCCAGGACAAGAGGAGGCTGTGCCCGCTGTCTGAGTTCACACAAAAGTGGAAACAGTGAGCTGGAAGATCTGGCAGGCATTGCTTGCCTGGCTACCAGTGACAGGGGTGGGTGGAGACACCCTCCCTGCCATCCAGGTGCTTCTTGGGACAACAGGAGGCTTTGCCTGCTGGCTAAGTTTAGACAGAAACAGGGCCACTGGTCTGTAAGCTCCAGCAGGCATTGCCTGCCTGGCTACCAGTGGCAGAGAGGAACCCACCCTTCCCTTCATGTTCTTCCCAGGACAACAGGAGGCCACAGCTGTCAGTCAATTTCTGGGAAAAGCAGGACCACTGGGCCAGAAGCTGGTGCTGAGCCTTATCTGGTGAGGGGTGTTGGAGCAATCTTACTGCTCCTAGGCACTGCAACTGCAGCCTCTACAAGGGCTATGGTGCTGGTGCCAGTTTGTTCCAGGGTCTAAGGCTTATAGAGGTCCCCTTGGATTTGAGAATTGCCTCTGCAAGATGTCCAGATGGCTCTCTGCCTCAGTATAGAACCACAGTGGGGACATTTTGGGTTAGCAAGGGGGATTCTCCCATTCCCAGTCTTGCACAGGTCTCTGAAAAAATTTCCTCCCATTCTGTTGGTTGTCTGTTCAGTCTTATGAGAGTTTCTTTTGTTGTGCAGAAGTTCTTTAGTTTAATTAGATCCAATTGGTCAATTTTTGCTTTTGTTACAATTGCTTTTGGTGTTTTTGTCATGAAATCTTTGTCTGTACCTATGTCCTGAATGGTACTGCCTAGATTTTCTTCTAAGGTTTTTATGGTTTTGGGTTTCACATTTAAGTCTTTAATCCATCCTAAGTTAATTTTTGTATAAGATTTAAGGAAAGGGTCCAGTTTCAATCTTCTGCATATGGCTAGCCAGTTCTCCCAGCACCATTTAATAAGTGGGGAATTTTTTCCCCATTGCTTTTTTTTGTCAGGTTTGTCAAAGATCGGAAGATTTTAGGTGTGCGGTTTTTCGATCCATCCGACAAACGTCTAATATCCAGGCTCTAAAAGGAATGTAAACAAATTTACAAGAAAAAAACAAACAACTATATTAAAAAGTGGGCAAAGGACATGAACAGACACTTTTCAAAAGAAGACATACTTGAGTGAGAAAGCTGCACATCCTGTACATGTACCCTGGAACTTAAAATAAACAAAGAAATGTTGAAGGAAACAAAATAGAAACTGTCAACAGAAATCTGGGCTTCCTCAGCAGAGCAAAGCCTTAAGAAAACAATTCACTGCTTTGTATTTAAAAGCCTACATATGTGTTCTTTTAAAACTCTTTCCATTTGAACAGTGAAAAAAAAAGAACTTAGGAAGCAATGAAGTATTGATATAAAATGGGTGGATTCATCTTCCAATGTGTTAGGATAATGACACTGCCCATATTAAGGCTTCAACCTTTATCTAAGAAATTTCTACCAACCTTTAGAGATATGTGTCAACACTTAATCATTTGACTTCTCAAATAAAAAGTTACCAAAAAATTAAAATAAAATAAGTTTAAAAATATTAAAAGTAAAAATAAACAACCCCATTAAAAAGTGGGTAAAGGACATAAACAGACACTTCTCAAAAGAAGACATACATGTGGCCAACAATCATATGAAAAGAAGCTCCAAACTGGAGCCTCGGGGTGTGCCTAAGATGGCCAAATAGGAACAGCTCCAGCCTCCAGCTCCCAGTGTGAGTGACAGAGAAAACGGTTGATTTCGCGTTTTCAACTGAGGTACCGGGTTCATCTCACTGGGGAGTGCCAGACAATCAGTGCTAGTCAGCTGGTGCAGCCCGACCAGCGAGAGCTGAAGCAGGGCGAGGCATCTCCTCACCTGGGAAGTGCAAGGGGGAAGTGATTCCCTTTTCCTAGGCAAGGGAAACTGAGACACACAACACCTGGAAAAGCGGGTAACTCCCTCTCTAATACTGCACTCTACCAAGGGTCTTAGCAAATGGCACACCAGGAGATTATATCCCACAGCTAGCCTGGAGGGTCCCACACCCACGGAGCCTCCCTTATTGCTAGCACAGCAGTCTGAGATCTAACTGCAAGGCGGCAGCGAGGCTGGGGGAGGGGCGCCTGCCATTGCTGAGGCTTAAGTGGGTAAACAAAGCCACCTGGAAGCTCGAATTGGGTGGAGCCCACCACAGCTCAAGGAGGCAGGCCTGCCTCTGTAGACTCCACCTCTGGGCACAGGGCATAGCTAAACAAAAAGCAGCAGAAACCTCAGCAGAGGTAAATGCCCCTGTCTGATAGTTTGAAGACAGCAGGGGATCTCCCAGCATGGAGGTTGAGATCTGAGAACGGACAGACTGCCTGCTCAAGTGGGTCCCTGACTCCTGAGTAGTATAACTGAGAGACATCCCCCACTAGGTGCAGATCAACACATCACACCTCACATGGCGGGGTACAACCCTGAGACGAAGCTTCCAGAGCAAGAATCAGACAGTAACATTCGCTGTGCAGCAATATTCTATCTTCTGCAGCCTCCGCTGCTGATACCCATGTAAACAGGGTCTGGAGTGGACCTCAAGCAAACTCCAACAGACCTACAGCTGAGGGTCCTGACTGTTAGAAGGAAAACTAACAAACAGAAAGGACACCCACACCAACACCCCATCAGTATGTCACCATCATCAAAGACCAAAGGCAGATGAAACCACAAAGATGGGGAAAAAGCAATGCAGAAAAGTTGGAAATTCTAAATATCAGAGCGCATCTCCCCCCCAGAAAAATGCAGCTCATCGCCAGCAACGGAACAAAGCTGGATGGAGAATGACTTAGATGAGTTGAGAGAAGAATGCTTCAGTTGATCAAACTTCTCAGAGCTAAAGGAGGAACTACATAACCAGCGCAAAGGAACTAAAAACCTTGAAAAAAGAATGGATGAATGGATAACTAGAATAATCAATGCAGAGAAGACCTTAAAAGAACTGATAGAGATGAAAACTATAACACAAGAAATACATGACAAATGCACAAGCTTCAGTAACCGACTCGATCAATTGGAAGAAAGAGTATCAGCGATTGAGGATCAAATGAATGAAATAAAGCGAGAAGAGAAACCAAAAGAAAAATGAAGAAAAAGAAATGAACGAAGCCTGCAAGAAGTATGGGATTATGTAAAAAGACCAAATCTACGTCTGATTGGGGTGCCTGAAAGTGAGGGGGAAAATGGAACCAAGTTGGAAAACACTCTTCAGGATATCATCCAGGAGAACTTCCCCAACCTGGTAAGGCAGGCCAACAACCAAATTCAGGAAATACAGAAAATGCCACAAAGATACTCCTAGAGAAGAGCGACTCCAAGACACATAATTGTCAGATTCACCAAAGTTGAAATGAAGGAAAAAATGTTAAGGGCAGCCAGAGAGAAAGGTCAAGTTACCCACAAAGGGTAACTAACAGCAGATCTCTCGGCAGAAACTCTACAAGCCAGAAGAGAGTGGGAGCCAATATTCAACATTCTTAAAGAAAAGAATTTTAAACCCAGAATTTCATATCCAGCCAAACTAAGTTTCATAAGTGAAGGAGAAATAAA